>NW_011965978.1:7069-9476 GCF_000949405.1 Vollenhovia emeryi | reverse complement strand
GTAAAAAAAAAGGGTGGGATATATGAAGTTATGGGTGGAGGAGAAGTTATGGAGATGGGATGAGGTGGAAGACGAGCTGAGACTAGAGAAGGAGATAGGAGAGTGGGAAGGGGGGAAGGAAAAGGAAAAGGGTTTTCAGAAGGAATAGGAGGGGCGGAGTAGAAGGAGAGTAAAGAGCAGAGGAAGGAAGAGAAAAAGAAAAAAGGAATGGGAGATAAGAGAAGAGAGGATTATAAGGTAGGTTTTTGGAATGTGGCTGGATTAGAGAACAAGGATAAGGAGTTTTGGGAGGGGCTGGGAAAATGGGATGTGATATTTTTGAGTGAAACGTGGGTGCAGGAAAAGAGATGGGAAAGGGTAAGGAGAAGAGTGCCGAAAGGATATATATGGGAAATACAAGAAGCAGGTAAGAAAAATAAAAAAGGAAGGGCAATAGGTGGAGCAATTATGGGAAGAAGAAAAGAAATAGAGATAGAGGAAGAGAGGGAGAAGAGAGGGGAGGATGGAATAATGAGTATAAAGGTAAAGTTAGGTAGGGAATGGTGGAGGGTAGTAGGAGTATACGTGAATAAAGATTTAGATAGGAAACTAGAAAAACTGAGAGAGTGGATAGAAAATAGAGAGGAAGGAGTGAGAGTGATGATAGGGGGGGACTTTAATGCGAGGACAGGAAGAGAAGGAGGAGAAGAGGGGAGAGGGGAGGAGGCGGTGGGGAGAGAGAGGAAGAAATCGAGAGATGAGAAGTGCAACAAAGAGGGTAAAAGGTTGTGGAGGAAATGGGATGGTCGATACTAAACGGGAATATAGAGGGGGATGAGGATGGGGAATGGACGTACACGGGGGGAAGAGGTGGAATAGTGATAGACTATGTGATAGGAGACAGAGAAATGAGAAAGAGCGTGAGAAAAATGAAAGTAGAAGAAAACATGGACTCGGATCATCAGCCATTAGTGGTATGGGGAGATGGGGGTGGAAGGAGAGAAAAGAGTAGGAAGAAGAGAGGAAAAGGAAGAGGAAGAGGGGTATGGACAGAAGAAGGGAGGAAAACATTTGAAAAGTACTGTGAGAGGAGAGAGGGGGAGGGGGAAACGGTAGGAGAATGGGAAAGGATAAAAGAAAGAGTAAAGGAGGCGGTAAAAAAGGTGGAAAAAGAGTTGGGGGAAGGGAAGAAGAGAGGATGGTGGGATGAGGAATGCAGAACGCTAAAGGAGAAAGTAAAAGATGAGTTAAACAGATGGAAGAGGAAAGAGGGGAATGGGGAGGAATATAAGGAAAGGAAGAGAGAATATAGGAGGTTGTGTGATGAGAAAAAGAGGAGAGAGAGGGAGGAATGGGAGGAGATAGGAGAGATAAGAACGGAAAGACAGGTATGGAGGGTGATAAGAAGGGAAAGAGGAGGGAGAAAGGAAGTGGAGCAAGGAATTAAAATAGAGGAGTGGGAAGGGTATTTTAGAGAGCTATTAGGAGGAGTAGAATGGAGGGTGAGAGGAGAGGGGGAGAGGAGAAGAGAGGGGGAGGAGGAGGAAGATGAGATAAGCAGGGAAAAGATAGATAGGGTAATAAAGAGGCTGAAAGATGGAAAAGCGGCAGGAGGGGATGGGATTGCGAACGAGGAAATGGAAATATGGAAATATGGAGGAGAAAAGGTGAGAAATTGGTTGTGGTGACTATGTAAAAGGGTGTGGAGCGGGGAAGCATGGCCGGAGGAATGGAGGGAGGGAGTAGTAGTGCCGGTGTGGAAAAAAGGAAAAAGGAAAAGAGTAGAAGATTATAGAGGGATAACACTAACGCAAACGGCATATCACGAGACACGGTAGTGTCTCGCGCCAAGTGTAAGCGTAGCTAGTACACGCGTGCGAGACCGACCGTGTAAGTTTACGCAAGTACACGAGTTGACGGGCCCTCAGATTTTCGGATCTCAACAACGGCTGATCCGACGAAATTGAGACTGCGCTTAATCGATAGCTTGGGTACGATTTGCATAATAAAAGTGTTTTTACTTTTCTCCTACGTGCCCCAGGAGTGGAGGGATTGCAATGCAAAAGTCAGATTTGTTAAATTTTGGATTAAGAAACGTCTTTGTCGTCGTCGTCGTCGTCGACCAGACCAGCATTTTCACTTGACTTTTCACTTGACCACGTTGCAATTGACCACGGTCCCGATCGACCACGTTGCAATTGACCACGGACCCGATTGACCACGTTGCAACTGAACACGGTCCCGATTGACCACGTTGTAATTGACCACGGTCCCGATTGACCACGTTGCAATTGACCACGGTCCCGATTGACCACGTTGCAATTGACCACGGTCCCGATTGGCCACGTTGCAATTGACCACGGTCCCGATTGGCCACGTTGCAATTGACCACGGTCTCGATTGGCCACGTTGCAATTGACCACGGTCC
>NW_011965978.1:0-6392 GCF_000949405.1 Vollenhovia emeryi | reverse complement strand
ATGTTACGATTTGTAAAATCAACGTTAATAAGATATTGCAAAAACGTCTAATGGCCGCTGAATCGTAATGTCTTGTAAATGTTACAATTCAATATTCAGAAAACCTTGTTAAATTATAATAAGGTAACATTGGTCGAGCTAGCAGAATATTTTTTATTGGAAGTGCTGAAATTGAATTATTCCTCTAATCCAATCTTAGCTCAGAAAATGTCTGACCGTTGCAATATTATTGTACATATCCCAGGCAGCACGTGTTAGTTTAAAATACGTTTCTTACAATTAGACGTGTCTAATGTCTAAAGCCCACTTTACACGATCTATAATTCGCAACAGAATTCGAGACAGAATTCCATTTAAAAATTTTATGTATCGTGTAATACAGAAAACATTTGACAATCAGAATTATAATTATAATGCTCCAATTTTGTAAATAGAAAAGATGCATCAAATATGTGTAGTGCATGAAAATGCGTGATGTAGACATATGATGACAATTCGAATTATGAATTTTATCTGCAAGGTACATCAAATCTTAGAATGAATTAGTATGGAAACTTATAATTAAATTAAACTACAAAAGGTGTGATATCACGTAAAAAACTTACCTTTTTAAAAAAAGGTAAAAAAAGCACCAAGTCTAAGCTCCAATTCAACCGAATATATTTTGTTACTCTATCTTTTTTGCAAAAGTAGAATCTCTACAAAAATATCTTTACTGCAAAAGTATCTTCTTTACAAAAATAGTGGCTCCACAAAAATCTTCTGTACAAAAATATCGTCTCTACAAAAATATCTTCTCTACAAAACTATCTTCTCTACAAAAGTAATGATATCAACAAATTGCGCCAAATAAAACAACGGATATTTATACAAACTAGTTGCTTTAGCATTAGGGTCTGATTAAAAAATGTTATATTTCTTAAAAAATCAAACTAAAGATTTTATTGAAAAAAATAATCGAGTTAATGATAAAACACCGATGAAAAGAATAGCAACTGTTTAGAAATTTAGAAACTCTGTATCTATTCAGGCGAATTAAGGCCTGTGTCCATGACGCTAGTACTTGGTCCAAGTTCTAATTCCGCGAAATATGTAGCCAATCAATGTAACTGTCCCACAAAAGCTGTAAGTTGATTGGCTACGCAATTCTCAAAACTAGAACTTGGACCAAGTACTAGCGTCATGGACACAGGCCTTAATTCGCCTGAATAGATACAGAGTTTCTAAATTTCTAAACAGTTGCTATTCTTTTCATCGGTGTTTTATTATTAACTCCATTATTTTTTTCAATAAAATCTTTAGTTTGAGTTTTTAAGAAATATAACATTTTTTAATCAGACCCTAATGCTAAAGCAACTAGTTTGTATAAATATCCGTTGTTTTATTTGGCGCAATTTGTTGATATCATTACTTTTGTAGAGAAGATAGTTTTGTAGAGAAGATATTTTTGTAGAAACGATATTTTTGTACAGAAGATTTTTGTGGAGACACTATTTTTGTAAAGAAGATATAAGATATACGCAACGGTACTGGTAGATAGGCTGAGGGAGGAAATAGAAAGCAAAGGGGTACTACCGCCAAGTCAAGCGGGATTTAGGAAGGAAAGGGGAACGATTGATCAGATATATAGTTTGAACTATATGATAAACAGGAAGGTAGCAGAGAAGAATGGAGGGATGGTGGTGATGTTCCTAGATCTAAAGGCAGCCTTTGACTCGGTGAATAGAGGGAAATTGATAGAGTGCATGAGGAAAAAAGGAATAAAAGAGGGATTGATAGAAAGATGCGAAGAAATATTGAAGGAAACGGTAGGTAGGGTGAAGGTGGAGGATAAAGAGGGGAAGAAATTTTGGACAGAAAGGGGAGTAAGACAGGGATGCCCGTTAAGCCCGTGTCTGTTCACCTTGATGTTGGCAGACATGGGTGAGGTATTGGAGGAGGAAGGCTGGGGAGGAAGAAATGTGGGAAGAAGAAAGATATGGACTCTAGCATATGTGGATGATGTGGCAGTAGTGGCGGAGAACGAGACGGGAATGAAAAGGATGATAAAAAGATTAGAAGAATATATGGAGGGGAAAGGACTAGAAGTAAATGTAGAAAAGACAAAGATAATGAGATGTAGAAAAGGAGGCGGAAGATGGAAAAAGGTGGATTGGAAATGGAGGGGAAAAGAACTGGAGGAAGTTAGAAAGTTCAAATATCTAGGGTACGTAGTGATGGCAAACGGAAGGAGCAAGGAACACGTAAGGGAGAGGGTAAAGAAGGGAGCGGTAGTAATGAGAGAGGCATGGGGAATAGGGAAAAGGAGATTCAAAGATGACTGGTCGATAAGGCTATGGCTGTTCGATAGATTGGTATGGACAGTAATAAGCTACGGTGTAGAGATATGGGGATGGAGAGAGAGAGAGGAGATAGAAAGAATACAGGATAGATACTTAAAATGGATAACGGGAGTGAGCTGGAGATCGCCAGGATATATGGTAAGGGAGGAATTGGGGAGAGAAAAATGAGGGGGAGGGCGGGGATGAGGGCTTAGGGTTTTGAAAGGAAACTGGGGGAAGGAAGAGGAGGGGAAATAGCAAAATGGTGCTGGGAGGAGTGGAGAAGTAAGGCGAAGAAGGGGGAAGCGACAGGAGAGTGGAAAGGGGAGAGGAGAGATTTTTATGGAGAAAAAGGATGGAAAATAGAGGAGGTAGAGGAGTTAAGAGATGAAAGGGAACTGAGGGGGGAGGATTTGGTGAGAAGAGAAAAGAAGTGGCAAGAAGAGGAAAGATGGGGGAAAATAGAGAGATCAAGGACAAATATATGGTATAAAAGAATAAAAGGAAAAGGGATACCAGAGTATCTAAAAAAGGGATGGAAAGAGGAAAGATGGCAAAGGTTAGCAAGGTTTAGACTAGGAGAAGAGATGAGAAGAAAAGAGGGCGTCCCCCGACCACATTTGAGGGGCTCAAAAAACGAAAAAAGATGGAGCACCGCAAGGAGATCCGTAGTCTGAAAGCGGAAAAGAAGGCACTTCAGGACGTGCGGAATCCGAAGGTCTTCTCGAAAGGCCTCACTCCTGAAAGAGAGATAGTCCGCCAAATGGAGGGGCTTAACAAGGCTCAGCTGGTAGCTGAGATGTGGAGCAGTATAGAGGTGGTGGACAAGGTCGCCGATAGATCCAAGAATCTTAAGGGGACCTTCGTCAGAGAACTACATAAGAGTGCGAGAAACCTCCGTGCCGCAACGAGGGTCATCTCGACTGAGAGGGACGCCCGGGAAGGGCAGACCGAGGAGTTGGAAAGACTCCGCGAGTTGGAAAGACTCCGCCAAAAAGTAAGACAGCTGGAGGAGCGAGTTGCGGAGCTCACCAGCTGCCTTAAAGAGGGAGAGGAGCCTTGGTGCGCCGATGACTGGGGGTTCTATAATGGAAGAGGATCCCAAGATCCCACCCCCGGCGCCCGTAACCAGGGCATCACAAAAGACCCGCGCTGCGACGGGTTCCCTCTCGTTGAGGGAACGGGTCGCGGAGTGCGATAGGAGAGCGGAAGAAGCGAGGACTGCGCGGCCAGTACTACGCCCCAGAATTCTGGGCAAGAGGAAGGCAATTCCGGAGCCTCCGATGGAGAGGGCAATGGAAGATGTCCGCAAGGTGATGGAGGGAGTCTCCATCGCTAATGTGACCAAGGGGGAACCCCGGGAGGTAAGGGGCCAACCTGGCAAACTTGATCACAAGATGCCAGGGAGTTATGGCCCTACTACCCGGGGAGCAGAAGGCGGCCAGAAGACAGGGGGACAAAAGGCTGCCCACCATCTCCAAAATTGAGGTGGTGAAGGGCGAGATGAAGGCCAAAGGGAAGGAGGCGTTTAAAATGGCCTTCAAACAAAAGGCCCAAAAGGCCCAACTCCCAAAGGAGGAGGTGCCTGCGGCAGGTAGGAAGCAAGAGCTACCCGGCACGTCGTGGGTGGAGGTGGTCAGGAAGGGAAAGGGGAAGAAACAGGCCCCCACTCCCACTCCTAAGGACGCCTCAAAAGAGAAGGCTGCGGCCCAAAAGCCCCAGAGTAAAGGGGGAGAGGGCAAGAAGGAGCCGAAAGGGGAGCGAAAGGCCCCCAAACAGAGAAGGGCCCCAAGGTCTGCGGCGGTGGCCCTTACCTTCCCCGAGGGAGAGGCCGGGGAGGGAATGCGTTACATTCGATCGCAGGTCAAGTTGGAGGAACTGGGGATTGATAGCATCAAGCCCAGAAAAGCGCTCACTGGGGCGATGTTATTAGAAATCCCGGGAGGCGAGGAGGCTAAAGCGAAGGCGGATGCCCTCGCCAGCAAAATAACATCGGTCGTGGAAGGCAGGGGCATCAAGGTGACGCGCCCTGCCAAAATGGCCGAAATGAGACTAAAGGATCTCGATGAATCCGTGTCTCAGGAGGAGGTACAAGCGGCAATTGCCAAGGCGGGAGGGTGTCCGCCGGAAGAAGTCAAGGTAGGCCGCATAAGGACAACCCCCAGCGGGCTTGGATCCACTTGGATCCAATGCCGGCTGGAGGTAGCGAGGAAGCTAGCGGCCGCCAAAAAGATCAAAATTGGATGGGTGGCGGCTAGAATCGAACTGTTGGAGGCACGGCCCCTGACCTGCTTCAGGTGTCTGGAGCGGGGGCACGTCCGTCAACAGTGCAAAAGCACGGTGGATAGGAGCACACTGTGTTACCGATTTGGACAAGAAGGTCATATGGCGCAGACCTGCACCGCGATGCCGAACTGCGTGGTCTGCAAAGCCAAAGGACTCCCCGCAAATCACAAAGCGGGGGGCAACGCGTGCCGCTCCCCCTCAAAAAGGGAGAAGAAGAGAGCGGCCAAACTGGCTAAAGGAAACAGCAGGGGACCGACAACATCTGAGGTCCCCATGGAGGTACAGGAGGCGGATGAGCCCGTGAAAACGGATGCGGCATCCTCTGCACAAGTTGCCATGCAGGCAACTAAAGAAGGTAGCGGTCGGGAGGAGACCGGGGAGCCGTCGACTTCATGGCCCTAAAGGTCCTACAAGCAAATCTCAACCACGCCCGCCAGGCGCAGGATATCTTCCTGCACAGCTTGGCGGAGCGTGGTTGTGGACTGGGCATCGTCGCCGAACCATACCGTGTCCCCAAGAGCCCGTGTTGGGCAGAAAGCACGGATGGGACGGCGGCGATTACGTGGAGGAGAACTGGGGAACGAAGTCTCCCCGGGACAACACTCAAAGCTGGAGAAGGTTGGGTCGCGGTAGAATGGGGCCCATTGGTAGTCATAGGGATCTACCTTAGACCCGGCCTCTCCAGAGTTGAGATAGAGGGACGCCTCCAAGAGCTGGAGGACTTGGTCCGGGAATTCCTTCCCGGGCCGGTACTGGTCGCCGGAGACTTCAATGCCAAGTCGGCAATGTGGAGTTCCCGGCGGCCAGATGCCAAAGGAAGGGAGGTGGAGGCCTGGGCGGATCGTCTGGGTCTCCATCTCGAGAACGTGGGTGCGGTAAGCACCTGCGTACGGCCGCAGGGGGAGTCCATCGTGGACTTGACTTGGTCATCCCCTGCGGCCGCGAGGATGGTAGCCTCGTGGAAGGTGGTGGAGGACCTGGAGCTCCTCTCGGATCACCTCCCTATAGAAGTGGTCCTCTCTAGACCGGGAGGCAGAGGGGAGACTCCGAGCCCATACACGAGATGGGCGGTTAAGAAATTGAACCCGGATGGGCTCATGGAATCGCTGGCGACGGCTACGTGGGCCCAGCCGGAGCCGCTGCCAACGATAGAGGAGGAGGCACAGTGGCTGCGGAGGACCATGCGGGCGGCCTGCGATAACGCGATGCCTCGGGCCAGGTTCACGCCGCGAAAAGCGGCCTACTGGTGGTCCGAGAGCATCGCGGAACTGAGACGGCTCTCGGTGGCTGCCAGAAGGGCCGTTCAGCGGGCGAGGAGGAGAGCCCACACGACCCGGGAGGCCATAGAGGAGCTCCTGGAAGCCTACCGCGAGAGAAGAAAGATCTTGAAGGCTGCGGTAAGGAAGGCAAAGGAAGATGCGTGGGACGAGCTAATCGCCTCCATTGACGCTGACCCGTGGGGGCGTCCCTACAAACTTGTCATGAACAAGTTGGGCTCGGGGGCGCTCCCCGCGGTGGAGGTGATCAAGCCGCACTTCTTGGAAGAAGTGGTGGCCGCTTTGTTCCCAACGGGAAGGCAGAGGGGGACGCCTGAGGAAGAGACGGAACGCGAGGAGGAGCACCACCCCTGGACGGAGGATTTGAAAGTGCACCACACGGTGATCGCCAGAGCGGCCAAAAAGCTTAAGGCTGGCAAGGCGCCCGGCCCGGATGGGGTTCCCGGTGTGGTGTGGAGGATGTCTCTGGGGGAGCTCTCCGGAAGGCTAGAGAAGCTTTTTACTCTCT
>NW_011965977.1:5189-9471 GCF_000949405.1 Vollenhovia emeryi | reverse complement strand
AACTACGACACAAGTCGACACAGTCGAACTTAGCTTTTTAGCTGTGTACGCTTGTGTCAACTTGTGTCGTAGTTGGAAAGCACTGGGTCGTACACTGTGTTACACAGTGTCGCCTGTGTACGTTGCTGGAAAGCACCCCATTTTAGCTGTGTACGCTTGTGTCGACTTGTGTCGACTTGTGTCGTAGTTGGAAAGCACTGGGGTCGTACAATTCGTACACTGTGTTACACAGTGTCGCCTGTGTACATTGCTGGAAAGCACCCTTTATGCCATTAGAAATTGAGTTTGTTGCTGGGCGCAAACGAGTGAAACTGGATTCAATTCCTTCTCGTTTCTGTACGTGCCAGTTGTTGAAAGAGCAGCCATCAAGAAGCAGCAAGCAAATTAAGCCATCAACAGCCTCAAATATTAATAATACGTCCAGTAAAAAGACTTAGGAGGGAAACAACTGTTCTCAACATACCATTTTCTCTGCGTATTTTTTTTTTCATTTCATCCATTTGTTCTGTATCAATTTCTTGAGACTTTGCAGTAGTTTGTATTTCCTCTATGGTTAATGGTTTGGAAGTCTACACACATCCATGCTGATGTTGGACCGATGTTCCCCGTTTCATTTTAAAACAAGTCTTTTTACTGGACGTATTATTAATATTTAAGGTTGTTGATGGCTTAATTTGCTTGCTGCTTCTTGATGGCTGGCTCTTTCAATAACAATTGGCACGTACAGAAACGAGAAGGAATTGAATCCAGTTTCACTCGTTTGCGCCCAGCAACAAACTCAATTTCTAATGGCATAAAGTGTACCTAAAAGAAGACAAATATAAACATACTTTAAGTCGAATAATAAATTATATTGTTACATCTTTTGAAGTGCAAAGTTAGAGCATACTGCACATTACTGCACATTACTTCACAAAGTTTTTGAGAACTGCTAGGTGACCAATTCTTGCCTCTTCCAACCGCAGTAATCCATTTTTCTTTTAATGTATTATCACGTGGATATGTAAATAATGAGTATTCTTCATTGCTTGTGTTGCAACATTTATATGCAGAGCGACTTGATGGCATAGCGAATGTTGTCTGTAATATATACAAATTATCTGACAAAAACGTTTTTATATCGACAAAATTAACAAATCAATTTTTAATATTTATTACAGAAAACAAGAATATTCTCTAAGCCTGCAATAAACATATAGTTTTAACGCTTAAATGTAAATTCCTTAAAATTTATTTTTTGAAATAAATTGTAATTTTTATTATATAGATAGACCTTCTATCGTGTTAAAAATGTTGTGATATAAAAAAATATATTACAATGTTTAGAAATAATTAATTATGACCAACGATCGCTAACCCCACACGTTTTATATCATCAGTTTCTATCACATTAGGGCTACGTTCAGAAATACCCGAGTACCCCAGCGTATCGTTCTATCCTTGTTACTCACCGTATGTTAAACAAGGATAGAATGATATACTGGAGCACTCGGGTGGTATTTCTGAACGCGGCCCTGTTATGCATTGGCGTCGCAATAGAAATCTCTGTACAAGTTCTGCCAGCCAATCGCGGAAGGGCTGGTCACGTGACGAGTTGGCGCCTCTCTCTCCTAGAGGCTCTCTAGGAGAGCCCCCACTCGCGGGGCTCCGCCAATCAGACACCATCGTGTCGACAGGAAGCAGGGCGCACGCATGCCCTGGCGCTGCTGTCGGTAGCGCAGCCAATCGCTGACGAAGTAGCCATTGCGCACGCAGGCTACTTCCGGTATAATCCGCGGTGAAAGTAAGGTATCACCTTACAATAGTATCTCGCGCGTCGCTCCACCTCCCGCTCATCGATCGATTTTCTTAAATGCCTTCCGAGTCCGGCCTGCCGTCTCCTGCATCCTCATTCGCTCAGACGTGTAAATTAATTACTCGATAACTATTGTTACTTTTGTACCGCGGCACATGATATTTCTCCTTAGTTTAACCCATTCTACCACTATTTTCAAGTTGGCTACTTTTGCATCAGATACCCTGTATATACAGGGTGTCGGATTCGATTTGGACGACTCCAAAGATTATAGTAAATTGGGTCAAGCTGAGAAGAAAAGTTATATACCATTTTACAAAATCCGTAATTATTATCGCGTAATTAAGAAAAACGTCTGAGCCAATAAGTGCACGGAGGAGCTGAAGGCCGGACTCGGCAGACATGCAAAATGGTGTATTATTCTCCTACCACTAGAAAAACTTTTTCGGCGCGGTGTCATATGTCGCGCGTTCGCTTGCTGCGCGGCGTTCGCCCGCTCACCGCTCCCCGCTCGCCGACGTCTCTCATCGATCGATGCGTGACTCTACCTCTCGCTTGAGAGATGTCAACAAATACACCATTTCAAGTCCGGCCTTCCGCTCCTCCGTGCATTTATTGGCTCAGACTTTTTTCTTAATTACGCGATAATAATTACGGATTTTGTAAAATGGTATATAACTTTTCTTCTCAGCTTGACCCAATCTACTATAATCTTTGGAGACGTCCAAATCGAATCCGACACCCTGTATTTATTTTCAATTTTGTCTGTATAGCAGAAAAGCTGTTTTTGGCACATAGGCAAGAGCAAATTACAAAGAAGTAATATTGTTTAACTAGAACTGGCTGGAATTCCATTTGTTATATTTTATGTTATTAAATATTACAGAAGAAAAACTACCAGAAACTATCGAATTTCGCCCTTTCTTTCGACAGGAATAAAGCCAGCGACGATATTATTTTCTATTGGATTGCTTAAATTATATTATACTTGCGCCATTAAGAAAAGAATAAAACAGTAAAATCATATGCTAGATTTATTAAATTGAATACTGAAAGCTTCACAAATGTACATACGTCTGATAATATAATACTGTAGAAATTTCTTAAGCACATAGGTAAGCAAACATAAAAAGTCAGTACATTTAACGAATTTCGATTTAGCACTCAATGCACGTAAAAATATCTTAAATGTTTGCGCTACAAGACCTTTGCGTGAGTGAGTGGGCATGTGTTATTTTATTCATGCAGAGCAGAATCGTCAAACCAAAATTGATGATGCTTGTCAGTGAGTCGCTTGTAGAGTTATTCAGAATCCGCAACATTAGTAATTGAATTTCGTCTATTTCGTAATGTTTGGCAACGTTGCGTTGAGATGCAGCGTAAAATCTTGTGGAACCGCACATGTTAGTATTACACGTTGGGAATGCATTTCCTTATGGAATGCAAAATCTGGCCATTTCTGCACTTCGTGCCCATTGTGACTTTTGATCAGCATGATAAGAACTAACTTTTCTGAAAGTTTCAGACGATTCGACCGAAATTCAATTTCCATAAGGTGTGTGCGGGGTCCTTTCTTGATTTGAGACCATTGTAATTTGTGATACTATTTTATAGATATTTTTACAAAGAAATAAATCATGTTTCAATGAAGATATAAAAATTTCTACAAATTTCTATTTCAAGTCAATTTTTTTGTAGTTATTTATAGAAATTTTTTCCGCTAAGGTCGCCGCTTTACAATTCAGATGCAGATTCGATATTTTTTATTTCTATTGCAAGGGAGTAACTGCAAAGTAACGATTCGTTACTTTTCGAGTAACTGTATAACTGTATAAAAGTATACGGTGGAAAAATAATTAATTAATTACAAACAAACGAATGACTCACAAACCTTTCTAATTGCACTACAAACGTCTACATACGAAATATAAACGATTGCATGTAGGAGTTATTTAAAAATACGTTCAGTCGGTGTCAAGTATGAGCGAATCTGGGACGTACGTTGCCCCAGCCGATTTCTGACAACATGAACACAAGGCTTAAGGGGCAGTGGCACTCAACCAATAGGCCTTGAAATTTACAAAGTCTGTTGGTTGAGTGCCACTTCTCAGAGGTTCTATTAGCAGAGAGAAACCTGAGAGCGGCCATCCCTTTGTGTTTAGTTGGGACCGATTTTCGCCACCAGTTGTGGATGTAAGAACTACGGAGTCACATCTATTTATCGACACGGTCGATAAATATCACTTTTTGGTGCGTGTCCGTGCTAAATTCGCTTTTCGATATTGTAAATAAATCACTTTTTGGTCCGTGTCCGTGCTACATCCACTTTCCGACACTGTCAATAAATCGCTTTTTGCCGTATGTCTATGCTATATCCACAATTTATGGATGTTAAGACAATGTTGAAAAGTGGATGTAGCACGGACACGCACCAAAAAGTGATATTTATCGACCGTGTCGATAAATAGATGTGACTCCGTAGTTCTT
>NW_011965977.1:0-4475 GCF_000949405.1 Vollenhovia emeryi | reverse complement strand
CTATTAGATTAGTGTCGTAAACATCTTCGGTGCATATCTAGAGCTTTGATTTCTGCTTGTTGAGTCACGAATCACGATTTTTGTGTTTCAAACTTTTGTTTTTACACAAAAATGCATCATTTGAGTGTATTTTTATCAGAATTTTGATAGAATGTCTCAAAGTAAATATTCTATAACCTTCTTTTCTCTTTCGAATGACATATCAATCTGCAGCTAAATTGTTATTTAATTTTAAGGAGTACAAAATTGTAAACATGTCAGGAAAATTTGTGTTCAATTATGCGTGATAAAAGAAAGAATGTCTTTGCAGGAAAGAAATTCACATGTAAGTTGAAGACGATCGATTAACGAGTATAACATTACATCAGTGTATAACATCAAATAAAACGTAACCTTACATGAGAATGTCTCAATATATTTTTTGAGAAGTGTATTATCGCGACTTTAAAAAAAAATGAATTGCACTGAGGAGGACTGGTCTATAGAGTGCTCCGATGATGAAAAGTATGAAGTGGATGAAAAGGTAAAATAGTCATTTCACACATCGATCTTTAGTCAAATCCTCTGTTAATTATTTGTAGGTTTGTATAATTTTGTAAAAAGTTTATTATAGTTTATAGAATAAAAATTTATTATACAATTTAATATATTTTTATAACTTTCTGACCAATGTCTTAAATTACATGTAAATTTGTATCGTGTTCATTCTTGACAAATATCTTTATATTTCTTTGTTTGTGCAGCATAAATGGAATATAAAGGCCGAGGACATAGTTTCGCTGATTGAAGGCTTGGAAACAAACAGTTGCGTTCTGGAACTTGAATGGAAGTGCCCTGGAAGACGAGGGCCTTCTCCCATCCCTTCAAATAATTTGCAACAAGAGCTCGAATCTACGGAATATAAGTAATTTACATCAGTAATTTTTAATTTTTCTAATTCAGTTTTTTATATTGATAATATTATCTTTACAGAACCGAGGAGAAGTCTGATGACTTTGATTTCATGGATGAGATGTCATCGCCGAGATTACCCGTTCGGAGAATCGGTGAGAGTACTCCGAAAGGTAGTGCCAAGAAAAAGATTGCCAGTTTTAATGGAGTAATATCTACAATGCTAAGACATCGTAGATTGGAGCAACAAGAAATAAATTCAAGTCCAAAGAAGAGTGAATCTCCTATGTTAAAGCCACATCCTTCTACTTAAAGATACGTTTGTTTTCATTTGTTTTGCAATAATTTATATATGTAGAATAGAAAATTGGAGATAAAATTATTGTATAAATATAAAGACACTGACTTCGTTTACATAGCGGTTTATGGTCTGGTTATTAATAATTTTTTTATAATTACGGTATACTACCTGATCAAGATTTTTTTTATTATGACGATCACTTAAACACGAACGTTTTATTTGATAATTAAACTATAATTTCTAGATATGTATATTGGGTAGTATACGACATTAAATCAGATTATAAGCCGCCGCATGTAAACGTGATCATATGAACAGAAAGAGCGATATAGGGTATTGCACAAAAGAAATATTTTAAGGGGGTTTAGTATGTCTTAGAATAAATTAAAAAAATTAAATAAACACGAGTCTGCAAATGAGTCTATTTTTAGAGACTTATTTTTCAAATTTTTTATTTTTGTTTTAAAACCAACTTGTAACGATTACCGAAGACTCATTGCTCCAGGAAGAAATATTCACACCAATGAGGTAAATTAAATTGTCACATTGCAAATATTTAAAAAATGGCTTATTTGCAGACCCATGTTTATGAAAAGTTTTATGAAACATTAAATTTCCTTAAAATTTTTTAATCTTTTTTAACACCCCGTATATTATACTACACGTTACGATAATAATTATTTATCATATTTTTACTAAAAATTTTATCAAGGAATGGGAACTTAAAATTACTTAAGAAAGAATATCCTCAGTCCTTTGTAAAGAATGAATACACGCATGAATATAAAATTTACATATTAATATTCAAATATTAATTTTTTATATTATATTTCCATACTAGGAATTATTTCTATTCAAACTGCAATGGTTGTTATGAATTGAAGTAACGAGAAAATATCTTCCTGAATAGATATTGGCCAAGATGTTTATATTTTTCTGCTAACATTGTAACAAAAATATATGTAAAGATATATAATATAAATAAAATATATAATATAAATAAAAAATATATACAGGGTGTCATTGAATATTGGGGACTTTTTTGGTGTGCAGGTAGAGCGGACTAGACCGAGTCGAAAAGTCCTGTACCATTTTTCAATTTTCGCAATAGATAACGAGTAATTAATTATTCAAAATTGTCTTAGCCCGGCCCACCTCCCAATTCGAGCGCGACAGGGCTCCTGCGCATTTCTTCCGGCAAGTACGAGGATTTTTAAACGCACGATATCCGGACAGATGAATGGGTCGAGGACGACAGAGCATGGACAATTTTGAATAATTAATTACTCGTTTCTATTGCGAAAATTGCAAAATGGTACAGGACTTTTCGACTCGGTCTAGTCCGCTCTACCTGCACACCAAAAAAGTCCCCAATATTCAATGACACCCTGTATATAAATAAAAATCAAACAAAAGTTTCTACAATTAAAATAGTTGATGTCTTTTATTTTGTAAAATTATTTCTTTTTAAGAAAAATATATAAATAGTATCGAGTGTATGCATGGACATTGTATACATGGATCCACCATGCTCTCTTTAAATTGGTGAAGCCAGCAGAACTAAGAAAGACAGAATAAACGAAGGAGAGTTTGCTTATTGTCACCAGTAATGATTAGAAATGAGACGGGAAACTAATAGTCAACCCAACTGGCTAATTATTTAATCGATTTATTACACAACGTTTCGACTTTATTTTTTTAGTTCTTTTCGAGTGATACTGCAAATCAACAATAACAATGTAGTTATGAACAATGTAAGTTAATAAATAAATAAATAAAAGGATTTTGTTAAGTAGTTAAAAGTTCAGTAACGCACCTGAGTCAATTATCGTCGTCGAATAAGACAGAGTCGAGTTATAAAATATATGTATACGTGTGAGCACTGGTGGTTGGGCTCGAACTAATTTGTTAGTCATGTTTTAAGAACAATACAAGGTGAAGCGAACTAAACAGTCTTGATTACATAGTCATACATTACATTTAGGTTTTCAGTGTCTGTTTGTAAATTAATCGTGTTATCGGTCTTTTTAATAAAAAACATTTCGGTGACTTCTCTTTTTCTTCTAAGGCGTTCGCAATGTAATATTTTTGGTTCCGACCAATTAAACTCGTGATCATGTGATGCACGGTGTTTGCTGACTACGGAGTGGAACCTTTCGTCTTTTTTTTATGTCATTTTTATGTTCTTTGATTCTGGTCAGAAGGTGTCGTTTGGTTTGCCCAATGTAAGAGGCTTCACAGTCATTGCAATTAATACGGTAGATGACTTCAGTTTTTTGTCTCAATTTACTTGATCTTTGCCTCTTTTGATAATTTTGTCTAATTTTTTGGGGACAGTGTAGATGGTGTTTAAACGTGTTTTTTTTTATTTGTGCTAATTTTGTCTGTCAGTCCTTTAATATAGGGGAGGATAATGCTGGTTTTAGGGTCAAAAATTTTTGTATTATTATTAGCGTTGATGCAGTCAGAAAGTGTGGTATCTCGTCTTTTTAATTCATTCAGTCTGATGTTTACGTGTTTGTTAATTATTTTATTAGGGAAGAAATTATTAATTAAAATTTTCTTAACAAGATCGATATTTTGTTTCCAGTATTTTTTGTCAGATAGTAAAATTGCGTACTTTTCCCTGGATTTTTTATCAATCCCCTCGATAGCTTGTACTTCTTTCGACTGTCCCTCGTTTGTCTCGTTCAACACAACTCAGCGCAATTAAGGGGGGAACCTACTTTAGAAGGCCGAAAATAACGTGTTTTTAAGAATTTTTTTCTAAAGGAACAATAATGTTTAGGTTTGTAACACGTTTAGGATGTTTTAATACAACATTTGAACTACAGATACAAATTTCTTCAATAAAAAAAAGTTACATTTTCACTAAGTAATTTAATGTTAACTTTCGTGCGTCGCCATCGGAGTTCTCTAATTTTATGTACACGATTAAGAAAAAACTATTTGACCTATCAACTTCGTTCAAAGTTTTTTAGTTAGATAATAGTCAACCATCCTCGGTAAACTAAAAAAATTAATAAATAGTCACTTTAAACTATTTATTTTTTGCATAAACGAATGGATATTGCCTCGAGAAAATCGTTACTTTTTCTTCAAAGTCGTACAGAATTTGAAGTTTTCTACTTAAGGCTCCTGGGTTGTCACTGCGGCCATATTGAATTTTGACGTCAGAAGCGAGAAATGACACCAAGAATTCTTGCGTGGCATTTCCAAATAAAAAGATATTCGACCAAAAGTACACTTTAGTCCGTTTTAGCACACTTCCAAAAGACTCCGT
>NW_011965976.1:7053-9470 GCF_000949405.1 Vollenhovia emeryi | reverse complement strand
CATCTTTGACTTTGCGAGGGGTCGGGAAATCTCTTACTGCTTCTAGTTTCGAAGGGTCGGGCGATACTCCGTTTTCCGAAATCACATATCCTAGGAACATCACCTCTTTTCTGAGAAACTCGCATTTGTCTGGCTGTAATTTCAAGTTATTATCTCGTAATCTTTTTAATACATCGATAAGTCTTTTGTTATAAATTTTCGAAACACCTATTAGTATTTGTAAATTGTTTCACTATAATTGTAATATTTATGATGATATCACAGTAGATGCATTGATATATACCTAATGTGGGCGTGGAGTACGGGTATACTGTATTCCAAAGTAGTATTATCAATATCCTTAGCTCTCATAAAATTAAGCTTATTCATTTCGCTCGGATACACTCCGCATATTGAGCACCTCCGAACGGAAAAACCAGTGATAGCAGAGCATACTTTTCCATCTATCATGGTAAATAGCAATTCAAGAGACACATTAATTTTTTTCTCATTGGAAACAGTACACACTGTCGGAATAAGACTTTTAATGTGATCATCAATATATTGTTTCTCAGCCAATGACAGCGCTGTCGTTTCTTTCTTAATTTGGAAACGAATAGGTCGACAATATCTTGTAGAAGAAGGAACAGGATTCGACCAAATTATTTGTGATTGTTTCGTTGTTAAATCGAAATAAGTCAGTTGTAAAGGCACAAAAGAGGTGAGAAACATACAGTCATCATCGAGTTCAGAGTTTTGAAATTTTTGTTTATAATTTGAATGACTAGATGATCCATCGAATCCCCATTTTGAAATCAATTTAAACGTTGTGATATCCGATGGAATTGATACAATGTCAGGTTGTTTCAGTTTGACCATGCGCTTCGCAGTGTGGTCCAGGAGATTTTGAAGTTTTACCTCTCCTATCGATTCTCCAATAATAAAGCTTTCTTTCTCTGGATAGCATTTCTGTTTGGCTTCTAACAATTTTTCATATGATGGAAAGATATCTGCGTTGTGCTCTTTCGCAATAAGTCGGAGTTTAACATATTGTTGTTTTGACAAATTAAGTTCGACCAGCAAACTAACGTCTCCTCTGTAGTGAAAGGTATAGAATTCTGTGAAAAGCTACTATCCCTCAGAGTTTTTTTCGCTCTGGTTGGAGAGGTCTGTAAAGCTTCTTCGATAATTTTCGCACCTGCATCGTTTCCTTCGGCGCGCACACTAAGTTGTGCAGCATGTATTAATTCACTTGTTGAAGCTATATTTCTGAGATTCGCTACTTTTCGCCGTTTTCCACTTGGACCGCATTCTTCAAAAAATTTTTGTGGTCTACCACAAACTCTTGAAAAGGTAGAAGAAACAGAAGGATGATCCGGTAATTTAATTTCTGTATCGAGCCATGCATTATTCTTTTCAAGAAATTTTCCTAATGTTCTATTACAATTCTTCCACTTATTTCAGATAATGAATATAAAGTTCGACATCTTCGAAGTATAAGTTTATAATTATCCTGAATATTATCAGCATTTAATAGTATGCATTTATATACATAATCTTGAAGCATCGGAAAAATATCGGAATGATTTATGGACTTATCCTTCATGAAAGTGAACAAAACGCGTCTCTTGATAGTTGCCATGAATAAACCTATATGTATAACATAATTCATTTACCTCACTATATTTTAAGTTACATAAAAATCCCTTTTTGTCTTACAAAAGTAATAATAATAAAAAACTAACAGGAAATTCTTCAGAGTCGCCATACTTAATCATTAAAATTGCCAGATATGGTCAACCAAATTTGATGTTAATAATAAAAAATTAATGTTTTGCAAGAAATAAAATTTGTATGTATTCAAATATGTGATAACGAACCTTATTTATTCCAAGAATCGGTAAGTTAAAATCCAAACTATTATTAAAGAAATATATATGTTTTGCAATATATTATTAAATGTCTTCCGATCAACAGTCAATTTTTATAAACAAAACATTATAGATAGAAGACCGCTACTATATGTTTCCAGTACGTAAAGTACAGCCAGCGCTGCAAGTGGACAAGTTTGGAACTAATAACATGTAACTTTCTCAACATAGATTTGATAGATCTAATCAGGCCTAGTTCAGTCTCCTGTCTTTTTTTTCGTGTGGAAATCCTTTATGGATACCCGGGCCCCCCTCTGGGAAGGGAGTTTACAAAGTGGCCCGGGTTATGTGGGACTGCCCGCCTAATGACGATCGGCTGCGACCGCATCATTGCGGCCGCTGGGCTTACCTCACTAAAACCACACGGTGATCTGCGCGGTGCTGTAACTTGGGGGACGCCCAGGAATTGGCTGAGCCATTACTTCTGGACGCCCCCCGCACCGGCCCGCCGTTTGACAGGCGGGCCTTCGCGCGCCCTCCCCCGATGACGTGGGGGAGGGGGACTCC
>NW_011965976.1:0-6316 GCF_000949405.1 Vollenhovia emeryi | reverse complement strand
TTCCAATATTGCGGTAATCACCGCTGGAAGGGAGAGGTCCTGCCCTATCACGCGGACGAGCGCCTCCCGCTCGTCCGCCCACGCCGGACACTCGCCCAACGTGTGTTGGGCGGTGTCGTCCGCCGCGCTGCAATGGTGGCAGCGGGAGTCTTGCTCCCTTCCGATCCGACCCAGGAAATGTCCGAAGCAACCATGCCCCGTCATCACCTGGGTCATCCGGAAGGACAGCCCACCCCATCCCCTGTCGACCCACTGGTCAAGGCCCGATTGCCCCGACGACGCGCAGCCCCTGGGTGTTGTTCCCCGAGGCTAAGAGCGCCTCTCGCCACGTGGCGATTGCGCGTCGCCGGTGCCGGAGTCTCTGCCGAGCACGGTGAGTCGCCGACCATCTTATGGGTCTCCCCTCGGAGTCGCGGCTTTCGAGGAACATGTTACTATGCTCCTCCGCCGCGTACTCCATCGGGGGGAGACCAGCGATCACCGCCGCCGCGTTGTACGCCACGGTCCGGTACGCTCTACAGATTCTCGCGGCTATCGGGCGAAACGCACGCGCCATCTGAGCGCGCGCGCGCCGCGGTGCCGCGAGTTTTGGGGCCCAAACTGGGGCCCCGTAGAGCGCCACTTGACCGTATTGGCGTACAGCTGACGCACCTTGCCGTTCGGGCCGCCAAGGTTGGGGAGGAGCCGGCCAAGCTTGGCCGCTCTCACTCCCACCCTGCTTGCGGCTCTGGCAAGGTGGCTCGCAAAGCTCCATCGGTCGTCGAGGATCAACCCGAGATAGTTCATCTCGTGGCCGATCCTGACGAGTAGTTCAGTCTCCTGTCTAGTCTTCATAACAACAATAATATGAACATAATATCCATGCCACGATATCCTCAGGTGAAAAAATGCATGTAACAATTAAATAGGCAGAAAGTGGCAATTGAGGGTTTGATTTCTCAATAAAGTATACTCTATAGAATATTTCGAGCGAAAGATCAGATTGGGATATTGTGGAATTCAAAACGAAATACTTTCTCGAATTAGAAACTTAAGCATTTTCCATTCTAACCAATTGTCATCCAATTAAGATATAAATTATAAATATTTTGTTTGATTTCAACAGTAAAATTGCTTTCTGATAGTTCAAATATAATAAATACAATTTTATTCAAAATTAATTTGATTATTTCATGATTATTTCAACGACACAATTTAAATGCGTTGAATGGTTTGAAGACTATATGTATCACTTTTTGAGACTATTGGATATTCTTCTTTGAAAATTTAAGTCGAATATCTCAAATAAAGGAATTTGAAAAATGAGGTTTTTGCGCCGTTTTTCGAATTTCAGACCACTGTGCGGCGTTTGACTCTGTGAATAGAGGAATATTAGTGGAATGTATGAGGAGAAAGTGAATAAGGGAACGGCTAATAGAGAGACGCGAAGAGATTTTGGAAGAAACGGTATGTAAGGTAAAAGTGGAAGTGAAGGAAGGGAGAAATTTTTGGACAGGAAGGGGGGTAAGACAGAGATGCCCTCTGAGCCCATGTCTGTTCACATTGATGTTAGCGGACATGGACGAAGTATTGGAAAGAGATGGATGGGTGGGTAAAAGTGGGAGGAAGGAAGATATGGTCATTGGCGTATGCGGACGATGTGGCAGTGGCGGCGGAGAGTGAGAAGAGAATGAAGAGAATGATAAAAAGATTAGAGGAATATATGGAAGAGAAGTGGATGGAGATGAATGTAGAAAAGCCGAAGGTGATGTAGGAAAGGAGGCAGAAGGTGGAAAAGGGTAAGCTGGAAATGGAAAGGTAGAGAGTTGGAAGAAGTAAAAAGTACAAGTATTTGGGATATGTGGTGATGGCAAATGGAAAAAGTAAGGAACATATAAAGGAGAGGTTGAGAAAGGGAACGGTGGTAATGAGGGAAGAGTATGAGGGATAGGGAAAAGAAGATTTGGGGATGATTGGTCGAGGAGGTTATGTTGTTTAACAGGTTGGTATGGACGGTAATGAGTTACGGAGTGGAGATATGGGGATGGAGGGAGAGAGAAGAGGGGTGGAGAGGCTTCATGATGTATCTGATATGGATAACAGGAGTGGGCTGGAACACGCCGGGATACATGGTAAGGGAGGAATTGTTGAGAGAAAAAATGAGGGGGAGGGCGGGGATGAGGGCCTGGGGGTATGAACGGAAGTTAGGAGAGGGAAGAGGAGGAGAGATAGAGAGATGGTATTGGGAGAAGTGGAGAGAGAGAGCGAGAAGGGGAGAAGTAGTAGAGAAATGGGAAAGGGAAAGGAGGGATTTCTATGAAGAAAAAAGGTGGAAAATAGAGGAGGTAGAAAGGATGAGAGAGAGGATGGCAAGAGGAAGAAAGATGGAGGAAAATAGTGGAGTCAAAGACGAATATGTAGTATAAGAGGGTAAAAGGAAAAGGGTTGCCGGAGTATCTGAAAAAGGGATGGAAGGAGGAGAGGTGGCAAAGAGTGGCTAGATTTAGATTAGGAGATGGAATGAGAAGTGGGAGATACTGGGAAGATGAGGAGAAAAGGAAATGTAGGGTATGTGAGTGGAAGGAAGAGACATGGGAGCATGTGTGGGAGGTATGTACGGGATGGGGGCGAGAGGAGATGACAGGATATGGTAGAGGAGGTATTAGCAGAGAGAGGGGAGGGAGAAAGGTGGTGGAAAAGGATAGAGGAATGGAGAGGAAAAAGGGTGATAGAAGATGAGAATGAGGAAGGTATAGAAAGGAAGGAAGAGAAGCAGCGGAAACGGAGGTTTGGATGAATGGAGGGGTGAATGACTGGATGAATGGAGATCAAGTGGGTAAATGAATCTCACTCTCTCTCTTGTAAGAATGAATAGATATTATGATAGGTTAAGCGTACGTACATTAACCTAGCACCCCCACCACTAAAAATCGAAGTCGGACTTATGGAAAAATTTAGTGCTAATATAGTGTTAATTTATTGCCCTAGTCCAGGATTTATTGCTCCAACCCTTTCGCAAGAAATTAATGTTGAAAGTGGGGGTGCTGAGTTAACATTAAGCTAGCACCCCCACTGCTAAAAACACATAAAATCGAATTCAAATATACGGAAAAATTTAGTGCTAATTTAGTGCTAATTTCTTGCCCTAATCCGGAATTTATTGCTCCAACACATTCACCAGAAATCCATGTTAAAAGTGGGGGTGCTAGCTTAACGCAAGAGTAAAGTACCTTTAAAAAAGTAGTTGCTTCGACCGTTGTGGTCTTAAAAAGTTTCTTATATTTATTGCTTCAAGGATATGCAGTGTCGAATTTGTTGCTTAATGTTTAACTGTAAAAACATGCGTTTTTAGAGTGGCGGTGCTGGCTTAACGCAAGAGTAAAGTACCTTAAAAAACTGTCATGAGTGCGATGCACCGCACATCAGACGACGACCTCGCACGCGGCAAGGTGTCAGATAACCCCTGCCGCATGCGACGAAAACGAATACCCGGAACAAAGTACGAAACCATCGAAGCCGCGCATACAGTTGCTAAGGAAAAAACCGCTTACTAACCAATAAACGGCCTAACAACAGGGCCAAGCGCGGTTGGTATAAAATGGAATGGAAAGGAAGGAAGGCGGGCCAATCTAAAATGAACTGTACGAGTGTACGTATCAATATAGAATTTTTAATAACAAGGTGTTGGTTAAATTATTGGCTTATGGCCTTAAACTGTCGTGAGTCCTAATTCCGGCAACGATCCCCGATTACCGTGCTCCGACCCAGCCGGCAGCACAACACTGGTGGCAGCGGTGGGATCACCATTAGTCGCACTCACGTGCACGCAGAGGACCAAGGCCTGAAACCGAGAGAATCGAAGAAACCATTACTCAGTGATTGCAAGGAACCAAGGAGAACCCCGAGGCAACATTGAAATAAGTAGAAAAAGACCCCGGTAGCAGCGGAGGACTAGAGACGGCACAACGATCTTCACGACGACGGCCCGACCTGCCCCGCCAGCAGACGCTAGCAGCGCAACCGGAGACGGCACCGACTCACCGCGCGGAGATCAGCTCAACCCGAGACGGCACTGACCTACCGCACGACGAGCAGCCAAGCAGCCAGGACAGCGGACAACAACATGTAGCGGTTCAACGTAGCGTGAGTCCGCACTCAATTATACTTAAGCGCGAACATGACCTGCGAGTCATGTCCCAAATCGTGTAATAACCAGCGCATTATCCGCGAATGTCCCAGGACGGACAACCTCGTTTAACATTGACCCCCGATAACTCGCCGTTATCGTTATATATACGTACACCCAACGCCGAAGAAACTTCCGCGATACAATACGCCGCGGACGCCTTAAGACACATACGTGATATTTCGCGCCACGTGCTTAACCTTACCTGCTCGAGCAGCGATAGCGAGGCGAGTCCTCCAACCAATGTTACAATCGACCGAGAATTTCCGTTCGACCCCAGCGATTTCAGCTTACTCACGAATAACACCTCCGACCCCGCGAATAGCGTAGGTACTAGTAGACCCCGACATCCTCGATATACGAACACAATTTTCGATACCCCGACGTCACGACACCGACTTGACTTCAATCACGTCCGACGTACCTTATCGAACGCCATGGCCCACCCAATTGCCAGCACATCCAGAGATCCCTTGCCGAACGCCACGTCGCAACCAATCGCTAGTACGTCCAATAACATCTTGGCGGACCCGCCTAACGCCGATGTTGACGCAGAAATTCAACGACTACATCAATCGCTAGAAAACGCAAACGTGAGCCCGCTAAATAGCAGAAGGGTCACCTTCAACGAGTCCCCTAGGGAGCGGGCCATGATGCATGAACTACTACAAGAAATTCGCGAACTACGCATTAAAGTGAACGGATTAGAACGGGAAGAGCCCCCGCGGTCGGGAGAGCAACGGAGAGACTCTCAAAGTTTCCACGAACACGCGCTAGACCTAACATACGGTAGATCAACGAGTGATATCCGGAACCAACGCGGATCGACAGTCAGTTTCCTGTCGTTAAAGGAAGCGCGGAGCATGATACCCGAGATCGACGGTAATTCGGCAAACCGCGTTCGAGAATTCTTAAACGCGAGCTCGTACGCGATGAAAAACATCCACCCGGCCGACGAACACACACTACTAGAGGCAATATTATGCACCAAGTTCAAAGGAAAGGCAATGATAGATTTCCACACGCGAACGATAGAGAATTACGAACAATTGAAGCGTGAATTGGAACGCGAATATTTGTGTAAACGAAGCACGGCTCATTTACAATTAGAGTTTAACTCGCTCCGACAAAAACACACCGAGAACGCTCAAGCTTTCGGGAGACGCGTAGAAGTCTTAGCCATGGAGCTATATGAAGCCATGGAAGACGGGAAAGCCCATACGGTAGATCAACAGCGAGCCATCCTAGAGAGCATAAAGGAGCAAGCACTCTGCAACTTTCAAATAGGCCTGCCCGAAGAGATCAGAGTGTTAGTGCGATCGCAGCACTACAGCACATTGCAGGAAGCGATTGCCGGCGCTAGCGCTGAGGAAAAGGTTAAAGGCCCGAGCGCCCGGCAGAGCTCGTACCGACGCCCCGGCGAGAACAATACCGCAAAATACCCCGCCGATCCTGGAATCACGTGCCAGAAGTGCGGAAAAAGAGGGCACTACGGACGTGACTGCCGAAGCAGCCGATACGCAAATAGATTCTCCTTGCCGAAACCAGAGGGACGTCCACGAATTAACACGGTAGAAAAGTATTACAACCACTGCAAAAAGGCAGGGCATGCACGCCACGAATGCTGGTCACTACACGGACGGCCCGAGCGACGAAACTCGACACGCCGCGACGGCGATAACGGAACCAGACACCCTCGCGCCCATGGTACGGACAAACGAGACGCAAATATTAAGGCGATAAAAAATATAGAATCACATAGTAGCGACGAGGAAGACCAGACCAAAAAGGTTAAGAAAAATGCCGCCGCCTATCGTGTGACTCACGTCAAGGCACACCGTAAGGCCGATGCTGGCCTGGATTTAATCTCTCTGCCCACTCAGGAAGCCAAGAAAGGGAAGATAGAATTTCTTTTCGACACCGGAGCTACCGTTTCCCTAATTAAATTAAAGGTATTAAAGGACGAAGCCGAAATTTACGAGGAACAGGTGAAACTACTCGGAATAACCGGACATTCCATTGTTACCCTCGGGAAGACATACCTGAGAATTAAACTATCCGACGGAGAAATTAAACACCCTGTATACGTTGTAAAAGACGACGTGCCGATAAATTATGACGGAATACTAGGAATAGATTTCATCCGAAAAA
>NW_011965975.1:2002-9465 GCF_000949405.1 Vollenhovia emeryi | reverse complement strand
CAGTTCAGTGTCGCACAGTTCAGTTTCGCACAGTTCAGTTTCGCATAGTTCAGTGTAATTGCACATGTAACAGATACAAGGTGAAGTAATCAAGAATTAGAAAAACAAATTAAGTGGAATCAACTATTTTGTAAAGCAGAATATTCTTGTGTGCATCTACACTGAATTGTGCGAAAATGAAATGTGCGAAACTGAACTGTGCGAAACTGAACTGTGCTACACTGAACTGTGCTACACTGAACTGTGCGTAAAAGAACTGTCCAATTGAACAAACGCTGATTTAGAAAGATTTATTATTTATAAGTTAGCAAAATTTCAAAACAGGGCTCTACATGCATACGCGTGTCTGTGTGTTTTAAATTATATTTCGAAAACCTGTGTCCAAAAGCAACGGTGTCCAATTGTATGGTGCGCACAAGAACTGTGTCCAAATAAACGGTGCGCAAAAGAACTGTGCGCAACATTATGTGCCCAATAGCACTGTGTGCAATTGCATCGTGTCCAATTGTACTGTGCGCAATTGAGCCTCTCCCTGTAAGTTTACGCGAGTACACGAGTTGACGGGACCTCAGATTTTCGGATCTCAACAACGGCTGATCCGACGAACTTGAGACTGCGCTTAATCGATAGCTTGGGTACGATTTGCATAATAAAAGTGTTTTTACTTTTCTCCTACGTGCCCCAGGAGTGGAGGTATTGCAATGCAATTCGTAGTTTTCGGTGTCTAGGTGTATTAATACCTTGAACTCGATGTCCACGTATCCCAGGTCGCCGATGATGACGCCCACATAGTGCGCTCCTTCTACATTTCTAAACAGTTGCTATTCTTTTCATCGGTGTTTTATTATTAACTCCATTATTTTTTCCAATAAAATCTTTAGTTTGATTTTTTAAGAAATATAACATTTTTAATAAAAAACTAATACTAAAGCAACTAGTTTGTATAAATATCCGTTGTTATATTTGACGCAATTTGTTGGTATCTTTACTTTTGTAGAGAAGATATTTTTGTAGAGAATATACTTTTGCAAAAAAGATAGAGTAACAAAATATATTCGGTTGAATTGGAGCTTATACTTGGTGCTTTTTACCTTTTTTTTAAAAAGGTAAGTTTTTTACGTGATATCACACCTTCTGTAGTGTTAAATATAGCCGCGTTACTGAAATACATGTGTTTTTATGTTGATGTCAGCCGCAAACTTACATAGCAAATCGACCTATTTTCTGCCTTGTTTTCACTACTGCTCGAGTATCTTGCATCGCGAAGCGTTGCAAACGTAAAAAGAGGTGTAAAATTATATAAATTAAAAAGTTAAACGGTCAGAAGCGATGGCACACGTCTGCTTTCAGCTTTCAATTTTTACACCTCCAGGTAAAAATATGAAACCTCGAACCAGACGTGCTTCCTCATTTCCGACCGTTTTAAATTAAAGTATACATCATTACACACCTCTCTTAAAAAGAACGACAGCGGGGATAGCCGCGTTACTGAAATACATGTGATTTTATGTTGATAAAAGCCGCAAAGTTAGCAAATCGGCCTATTTTCTGCCTTGCTTTCACTACTGCTCGAGTATCTTGCATCGCGAAGCGTTACAAACGTTAAAAGAGGTGTAAAGTTACATATATTAAAAAGTTAAACGATCAGATGCGATGGCACACGTCTTGTTGGAAATATCAACTGATCGAGAATCGATTTGATCGATGTAGATTCGATACTCTCACAGTGGCGCCAATTGTGGCGAAACAGTCGCTCATGCGACCAAACGACGGCAGTTGCCTACGAGAATTTGACGAGACAAGACGTACGAGCTTGTCATAGTATTATAGAGCATTATATCAGTAATAAATTTTATATTATCACGATCAACGGAACGAGACGATTAAAACAAGAAATTCCTCGCATTTTCCAAAGTCCAAGAAGAATACAATTAAACCTCGAAATCAAACATTTTTATGGTCCTTCGAGCCGGATACAGCGGCAATCGAACAAGTGGTGCACCGGATCATTGCGGTCAGCAAGTAACGCAACGGACGCACAGCGACAGCAACAGTCAAGTGATAAGACAGTTTTTCGCGCAGCACACAGTAGATATATAAGTACGAGCGACAATGCAAAAGTATTCTAAGATTTATAAGTTGCGTTCTAGTTATTTTTAGTTCTAGGTTTGTTCTCCTTGTTCTTTCGTGTCTTCCGTCCGTTACAGTTGGCAATTTTTTTTTGTTGGTGTGCCTGCTTCTAGAGTTAGTTAGTCCGTTGAGGTCTGAAGCAAGAGCGCACAGGAAGATCGCGAGTCTGAAGAAATAAAAGCTCGTCTCAACTACTGTTAGACAGCACTGTCATTTTTCTCCCTGTCTCTTCGTCTCCCATCACAGTTTTAACAGGTTATGGGCCCAGGCACCTTAGCCGCTCTGTGATAATTGTGTGGGAGAGGGCTACGAGAGAGAGAGAGAGAGAGAGAGAGAGAGAGAGATCGCGAGTCGCGTGACTGTTGTGCGGGTAGTTATATTGGTGGACGTTGTTGCCGTCGTGACCGTTCGGACGCACGAGAAAAGTAGTCATCATGAGTGAAGAAATCTCGGTGCGAAACGTTACAAAATTCGACGGAACAAATTTCCAGGCCTGGAAATTCCAGCTAAGACAAGTGTTTGTGGCGTCAGGAATACTCGACGTGGTCGACGGAACGAGAGTTAGGCCACCAGAAAGTGACGTGGCGGCCGGAAAATCATGGGTGAAGGACAATGCAAAAGCCATGTTCTTAATGTCGTCGTCAATCGAATACGGACAGCTCGAGAGTCTACTAATCTGTACAACTGCGAAAGAAATGTGAGACAAACTGAGTCGAGTCCACGAACAAGAGTTCGTCGAATAAAATATTCCTTCTGCAAAAATTCCACGAGTACAAAATGGTCGCGAGTGACTCGGTCGTACAACATATATCCAAGGTACAGAACATGGCCGCACAGCTAACGGACATAGGCGAGACTGTAACCAATGCAACAGTTATCGCAAAAGTTCTCGCGAGTTTAGTGTCGAAATACAGTCCATTTCTGACCGCGTGGGATAGCGTGGACCCAGAGAGACAGACCATAGAAAATCTTCAAGAGCGGTTGATCAAAGAAGAAGCGCGGTTGAGCGTAGATAGTGATTCGACGAGTGAAGACCCGTCGCTCAAAGAAGTATGTCGAGTGCTACATGTGTGGTAAAGGACATTACGCTCGTGAGTGCTACAATAAGAAACGCGATAACAGTGATCAAGAAGACGGCCGCTCTAATGACTGCGCATTCATGGTGGAAACGCGTGGTCCCGGAAACATAAAAAAGTACAGAGAGCCATCTACTGAACTGTGCAAGCAACTACTGAGCGCCGAGCAAAACAAGGTGTGGCTTACCGACAGTGGAGCCTCTAAACACATGACCGACAGACGCGAGTGGTTTACCGAATACAAAATACGTAACAAGGGCGAAACTGTGTCGCTAGGAGACAACAGACAATGTGCGATAGTCGGTGAAGGTACAATAGACATAGAGAAGTTAGTCGACGGGCAGTGGAAAAAGGGGCGCATTGAAAACGTGCTTCATGTGCCGGAATTGAAGAAAAATCTGTTTTCAGTAGGGGCATGCACAACAAAAGGTTTTTCAGTGAATTTCTGTGACAGACAAGTAACAATTTCGCATGGAGAAAAGGTAGTAGCCTCGGGATTAAAACAAGGTAACGAAGTGTACAGAATGTTCTTTCGAGTGACAGATACGAGGAGTGTCAACGAGGCAAACGTGTCAACCGCAAATTTACAAGTGTGGCACGAGCGACTCGGCCACGTAAACAAGCGAACACTTCGTGAAATGGCGGACAAAGGACTGGTCAGCGGAATAAAAGTGTCAGACACTCGTGAGTTTTTCTGTGATGCGTGTCAGGTGGGCAAATCTCATCGTTTGTCTTTTAACAGGCATCCAGAGAAGCTGTCCACCAAGCCAGGTGAACTAATCCACACCGACGTGTGCGGCCCTATGTCCGTGGAGTCCCTCGGTGGTTCAAGATATTTTCTGATACTGAAGGACGACGCGTCGGGATTTCGGTACGTGTACTTTCTTCGACACAAGTCAGACGTATACGATCGCCTCAAGGACTTCGAAAAGATAGTGTTCAACAAGTTCGGTGAATCAATCAAAATTCTACGTTCTGACAACGGTCTCGAGTTCTGTAACAAGAAAATAGACGAATTCCTGGCCATGCGTGGAATCACAAGAGAGACCACGGCACCGTACACTCCTGAACAGAACGGTAGAGCCGAAAGGGACAATCGGACAATTGTGGAAAGTGCGCGAACCATGATTCATGAGAAAAGTCTACCACTAACCTTATGGGCGGAGGCGGTAAACACTGCTGTGTACATCCTAAACAGAACTGTGTCTTCAAGTGCTCGCGCAGGTGTTACACCATTCGTGGTCTGGACCGGCAAGAAACTAAGTCTGAAACATGTACGTATCTTTGGCTCGAGGGCGTATGCTCACATCCCGAAGCAGTTCACTCAAAAATTCGATGTGTGTGCCAAAGAAGTAATACTGGTCGGTTACCAAGGAAACTCCGACAATTACCGAGTGTATGATCCCGTGTCCAAGAAACTGTCAGTAACAAGAGACGCAACCTTTCACGAACAACTCGGCAAAATACCATGGACAAGCAAGGACACTGTAGAGAACGCATCTATCCGATGGAAAAACAATGAAGAAGTCGAAAACCATCAAGACAGTTCACCCGAGGGATCAGATGATGAAGCCGTAGAGAGGAGACACGAAGACCAAAACCAAACATGCTACACAAATCAAGAGTCACAAACAGTGCAACGACAGCTCAGGGATCGATCCACCATCAAACTGCCTAAGAGATACGAGACAAATATAGCTGAATACAACAATCCCGTTACATTCGAGGAAGCACTGAAAGGAATCGATGCTTCTAAGTGGAAAGAAGCCATAGACAACGAGTTACAAGCACACAAAGAAAACCAGACCTGGGAGATAGTGAAGAAGGTTCCAGACACAAAGATAATCGACTCCAAATGGGTCTTCAAGGTTCTCAAGGATACGCAAGGAGACGCTCATCGCTTCAAGGCGCGGCTGTGCGCCCGCGGATTTATGCAGACACAAGGAATTGACTTTTCAGAGACGTTCTCACCCGTCGTAAGGTACGACTCACTGAGAGTACTTCTCGCAGTAGCAGCCGAAATGGATCTGGAGCTGGGTCGATGTTCAGACTGCGTTCCTGTACGGTGACCTCGAGGAGACCATCCACATGAAGATTCCAGAGGGTCTAGTAGTCGAAGGAAGTGTGAATACCGACAAATACGTATGTAAACTGAGAAAATCCTTGTACGGACTAAAACAAGCACCGCGTTGCTGGAGCGATAAATTTTGTGCATTTCTCAAGCGATTTGAGTTTCGAGAAACCTCAGCCGACAAATGTATCTTTATCGGTCAGTTCAAAAGTTCTAAAGTGCTCCTAGCTTTGTTTGTAGATGACGGACTAATTGCTGCAGAATCTCAAGAAGCTATAGACTTTGTGATTGAATGCCTCAGTAGTGCATTCAATATAACACTAGGTGACTCGAAAATGTATGTAGGGATGCAAATCGAGCGAGATCGAGTAAATGGGTCTATTTTTGTACACCAAAGTGCGTATGTTAAGAGGAGTCTAGCAAAGTTTCGTATGACTGAAGCGAAAGCGGTGTGTGTACCAGCGGATCCAAATGTTGTTTTATATCCAGCCGATGAATACAACGTAGAGTCGAGTAATGTTCCGTATAGGGAAGCGGTTGGGACATTAATGTTCTTGGCGACCGTATCTCGCCCCGATATCTCTTATGCAGTTAACTCCGTGAGCAAATATCTCAACAATCATAATCATGAGCACTGGAGAGCTGTAAAGAGAATATTTGCGTATCTTGTTGGTACAGTAGGGTATGGTATAGAATACAAAAGCGGTGGAAGCAAACCTAATCTAATTGGTTTTTCAGACGCCGATTTCGCTAGCGACGCAGAGACCAGAAGGTCAACTACAGGATACATTTTTAATGTAGCAAACGGTCCGGTAACTTGGTCCTCTCAGAGGCAGAAAATGGTCGTATTAAGTACGACTGAATCAGAATATGTAGCGGCTGCCTCTGCAGCAAAAGAAGCAATATGGCATAGGAGGTTGTTAGAAGATATCGGATGTCCGTGCCTCGGTGCAACAATACTATATGTTGACAACCAAAGTGCGATACGTCTTGTGAAAAACCCGGAGTTTCACAAACGTACTAAACATATTGACATCCGGTTTCACTATGTGCGAGAAAAGACCGAAAGCAACGAAATATTATAGTATTGAAATACATTGCAACCGAATCACAGACAGCCGATATATTCACAAAAGCTTTGTCAAAAGATCGATTCCGTATGTTATGCGAAAATATTGTTACGTGTAAAAGGTCATGCTGAGCGCTCAAACGGTGGAAGTGATAAGACAGTGTTTCGCGCAGCACACAGTAGATATATAAGTACGAGCGACAATGCAAAAGTATTCTAAGATTTATAAGTTGCGTTCTAGTTATTTTTAGTTCTAGGTTTGTTCTCCTTGTTCTTTCGTGTCTTCCGTCCGTTACAGTTGGCAATTTTTTTTGTTGGTGTGCCTGCTTCTAGAATTAGTTAGTCCGTTGAGCTCTGAAGCAAGAGCGCACAGGAAGATCGCGAGTCTCAAGAAATAAAAGCTCGTCTCAACTACTGTTAGACAGCACTGTCATTTTTCTCCCTGTCTCTTCGTCTCCCATCACAGTTTTAACATCAAGTATATCACAAATATTCACTAAAGGAAAGGAGGAGTTAATTCCTAAATTTCTCTAAGGAATTTGCGTATAAGGAAACAAAGGCGCAGATAATCAAGGTCGTAGACAGCAGTTACACATACGAATCTCGAGTCGGTAACCTTGAAGCACTAAACATAAATATAAACACACGAGACATTCCTCGTGAACGTTCTATTATATCGTTTCTAAACATACGGACGTTATTCGAGTGGAAATTCCATCAATATCGGGCGTAGTTTGCTCACTATAATACATAGAGATATGTGTCGGTATATTTATTTCATCGAACAAATATTTAAAGTCTCACGAATTGGAGATTGGTAACATTTTATCTATGCGTGAATCAATTTGAAATGGCTCCAAGCAGCGAATTAGCAACTTTCATACAAAAGAGAGGCATAATTAAGGGAAAACTAACTCGTTTTCAAGCATATTTGGACAATTTTGATACCCACTCCGATAATGTTCACGAGTTGGGGGCACGATTGGATACTATTAAATTGTTATGGAAGGAGTTTGATGATCTTCAGTTTGAAATAGAGAGAGTAGATAATAGTGAGGCACAGAGTACAGAACGTCGTACTTTCGAAGATACTTACATGCTATTAGTGGGAAGGGCA
>NW_011965975.1:0-1435 GCF_000949405.1 Vollenhovia emeryi | reverse complement strand
ACTAGTATTAGTCGTAAACGAGAAGAGCAGGTGCGACCAACTCCGGTGCCGGTAGAACCGGTGCCGGTAGAAACAATACAAGATGCTACTACCAATATCAATATGACAAATCCTCAAATTAAATTACCTATTATGCATTTGCCATTATTCGATGGAAGCTATGATAAGTGGCTTAACTTTTATGACACATTTCAGGCACTAGTAGACAATAACAAAGAACTCGGTCACATACAGAAATTTTATTATTTGCGAGCGTCACTCCGAGGTGCAGCTGCAGACGTTATCCAAGCACTTGAAGTATCGGCCGAGAATTATACAATTGCCTGGGACTTGCTAAAGAGACGCTTTGATAACCGACGGCATCTAATAAATAAGCATATTCAGGCATTGATGGATCTACCGTGATGCAGCGTGAGTCGGGTACATCGATGTGTAAGTTAGTAGATGATGTCCAGAAACATGTGCGTGCGTTACAAGTTATGAAAGCAGATACGTGGGATACTATTGTTATCCATCTATTAAATGTAAAATTAGATCGAAATACTCAACGCGAATGGAGAGCGGAACAAACGAAAGAGAAAGAATCTACTCTAGCAGAATTTATTGAGTTTTTAGAAAATCAAGCTAATATTGTAGATACGGAAACTTGTGGCAAATTTAATACGAATAAATTTACGACTATGAAAAATATTAAAAAGCCAAACTCTAATCGCGAAAGAGAACCCGTAGCTGCATACGTTGGCGTTAATCGATTTGGCTGCCCGATTTGTAAGGGTACGCATCGTATATATTATTGTAATAAATTTTAAAATATGTCAGTACAACAGCGCATCGACGAAATTAAGCGAATTAAGTTATGTCCGAATTGCTTGCGGGATCATTCTGGTCAGGAGTGTAGATCAAGTGGCTGCGATGCAATGGAGATCATAATACTTTGTTGCATGTGGAGACGGAGCCACAAGCGATGATGTGCGTCATTGATGGAAGAGCGTCTAATGACGACATGATGTTATTGCCTTACAATCACAATCATGCGGAATCCAATGTAACGAATGTTACGGTACAAACACCCATTGCATTGCTTGAGTCTGCTTATAATCAAAGGTCATGTGTTATATTAGCAACAGCTATCGTGTTGATAAAGGATAGATTTGGAAAGTACCGCGAATGTCGAGCGCTGTTAGATTCAGGTGCACAATCTAATTTAATGACGAAGAAACTCAAGGAGCAACTTCAATTACGAGGAAAGGCGATTGAGATGTCGATCCTGGGAGTCGGCGGCCAGACGTCTGGTGTCGTTGGAAGCACCAACACGATAATAAAGTCTAGAGTCAACGGATATCAAGCGGCTATGATGTTCTACGTTATGGATAAAATAGCGGAGCAAATACCAGCCACAAAATTGGACATATCAAAATTGAATGTTCCTAAAGGA
>NW_011965974.1:5484-9464 GCF_000949405.1 Vollenhovia emeryi | reverse complement strand
ACGTGACAGTCGGGGGGAGGGGAACACGCAGCACCGAGTCGTACCCCAGGTTCGACAAGAACGGTCCGAGAACCGATCCCTGGGGCACTGCCCGGTGCAATCTCTCCCGTCGACGCTTGCCGCCTTGGTCAATGTACTCTACCCACCTGTCCCTCAGGTAGTCGCCAACGACGCGGGCGAGGTACGTCGGTACCTCGCGGCTTCGGAGCGACTCCCTGATTCGTCCCCAGGGGAGGGTGTTGAAGGCATTGGAAATATCCAATGACACTGCCAACATCACCCCCCCCCCTGGGACGTCGCCTCTTCAGAGAGGGCCTGGACACGCTTAATAGCATCGATGGTTGACAGGCCCTCTCTGAACCCATACTGGGCCCCGCTAATGTCGGGTCCCGTTTGGGACAGGTGCTGGACGAGGCGGTTTACGAGTATTCGCTCGAACAACTTACCGACCTCGTCCAGAAGGCATATTGGCCTATACGCCGACGGGAGAGAGGCGTCTTTCCCCTCCTTCGGGAGGAGCACCAATATGGCACTCCTTCACCGCGGGGGGAAGACACCTCTCCTTAGGCACGCGCTATAAGTGCGTGCGTACTCCTCCGCGAGGATGCCCATGGCCAGGGCGTGGACACGTTTATGGAGATCGTCAGGACCCGGGGCTGTGTTGTCCTTAAGGCCCTTCCTGACGGCCTTCCGGAGTTCCTCCGGCTGGACGTCCAGGGAGTCGTCCCAGTCGGGGGAGTCTTCCCCTGGCTCGAAGGGTGGGCCCTCAACCTCCTCGGTGATGTCCGGGAAGAGGTCCTGCACCACCCTTCGGACGAACCCCGCGTCCAGCCGCTCCGTCAACGGGGGCGCCCATGGTCTCAACTTGTTGAGAACCATCTTATATGGGCGCCCCCACGGATCCTCCTGAAGGGAGTCGAGGAACTCCGTCCACGCCCTGCCCTTTGCCACCTTGATGGCCCGCCTGAGGGCTACCTTGGCCTCAAGGTAGTCCTCTCTGGCTCGTTCGGCCGCTTGTCCGCCTCTGCGCCTGCAGCGGGCGAGTCTCCTCTGCTGGTGGACGGCTCGTTGACGATCTCTGCCGTCCACCAGTAGACGGCCCGCTGAGGCCGGGTCTTGGACCGGGGCATCGCGGCGTTACACGCCGCTGTAAGCGTTGCCCCAATCCACTCGGCCTCTAGCAGGGGGTCCGTCTCCCGGGTCTCGGGGAAGCTTCCCCGGACCCAACAGGCGGCCTCTATCGAGGCCATCAGGGCATCCTCGCGGAGTTTCCGGAGGGCCCATCGCGGTCGCGTCTCTTGGCGACGCACGGAGGAGAGGACACCGAGCTCCACCGATATATATCGGTGGTCCGACAGACTCTCGATGTTCCGCTCCACCCTCCACCCGGTGATCAAGCGCGCGGCCGAGGGGGTAGCCCATGTGATATTCACAATGGACTCCCCCTGCGTCCGCACGCAGGTGGGGGTCCGGCCCTCATTCATGAGGACCAGTCCGTGCGCCGCCGCCCAACTCGCCAGAGCCGCGCCCTTCGCGTTCGTGCGCCGGGAACCCCAATCCGTGTTTCACGCGTTGAAGTCCCCGGCCACGAGGACCGGCTTCGGACCCAGACGTACTATCGTCTGTCCTATGTCCGACAGCCAGTCCTCAAAGGGGGCGAGGCGTCTGGTGGGCCTCAAGTAATCCCCCACGACCGCGATGGGCCCCCACTGCACGGCAACGTGCCGATCGCCCCGTTAGATGACGGTCGTGTCGGGACCGCCCGGCACAGACCGCCATCGAATCGCGACCGAGTCCCTCACCCGCCCGACAGCCCAATATGGGCTGTTTTCTCGGGCGCGGTGGGGCTCGGACACGATCGCCAACGTGAACCCCCTCTCCATCAAGCTTTGCTGGAGGAGCTCTTGCGCATGTGGAGAGGGGTTCACGTTGGCCTGGTACAGGCCATATTCCCCTAAATTCGGACGAGGGGGACGAGGCATCACAAGTCCTCACCCCCCCGTCCGATGGGGTCTCGACCTCCATGGCCTCTGCTTCTGTGGCCTTGACCCCCTGCGCTCCTCCACGGGGCTTGTGGCTTTGGCCTTATTTGAGGCTCGCCGTCTTTCGTCCCCGTCCCCCCCTCCTCCGGCCGGGCTTCGGCCGGGAGGATGCCGGTTGCTGGCGCCTGCTCCTGAATGCGCCGCCCCGGTAGCCCCCACGCACGTTTTTCTGGGCGCAAGTTCTTGCGCCCAGGACGTGCGTTGCCGGCCTATCCTTGTCCGTACACAACGGACACTTAGGGGCAGACCGGCAGTCGCGGGAGGTGTGACCGGTCTCAACGCACCGGTAACACCTCCCGCTCCTGTCCACCACGCTGGGACAGGTCGTCCTTACGTGGCCCCTCTCGAGGCACCTATGACACCTCATAGGACGTGCCTCGAGAAGGTCCACCCTGGCCGTCGCCCAGCCGACCCTTATCCGCCCCTTTTGGGAGAGCTCCCTCGCCGTTATAAGGGGCAGGCGCATCCAGAGGCTGGACCTTCCTCCGGCGGCTGCTTGCAGCGCTCCACACTGCAGCTCGGAGACGCAGCATCGTCCAGCCTCTGCCACCCACCCCTTAACCTCCTCGACATCCAGCGTGTCGTCGAGGTCGCGCAGGCGGACCTCGGCCATCCTCTTCGGCCGATCCACCCGCGTCCCGTCCTCCTCGGGGAGGACACGCCTAACGTGCTCCGCGAGGAGATCGGCCTTGCCGGCGTGATCTTCCCCGGACACTTCTATAACCTTGGCATCGGTGGCCCCTGATCTAATGTTGATCAGGCCCCCGATGCCAAGGTCTTCCAACTTGATCTCCCGCCGCAGTCTGGCCAGGGCCTCACGGTAGTCCCCGTTGGGACGCGTGAGGACCACGGCCGACGTGCGGGGGAGCCTTCTCCTCGGAGTCTTTTTGGGCGGGCCGCCAACTTGCCCCTTTACTGGGGCACTGGGGGCGGCCGCCCTGGGGGCTCGTTTGGCGGGCTTCCCTGCCGCCTTGCTCCTCCTCCCAACCACCGCTGCGTAAGTCTCAACGCCCGCGGCGGGTTGGGAGGATTTGGTGCCTCTCGACGCCTGTCTCCTCGGCTTTCTGCGTCTGCTGCGGGAAGGGGGCCCCCTTCTTCTTCTTCTGCTTCATCTTGGCCCCCTCCGAAGCGTCCGCAGCCTTTGCTGTAGGATCCGTCCTTCCTGATCCAGCCTTTTGGCCGGCCCCGGGAACCGGGCGGTCCCTAACGGCGCCTCCTCCCCCCCTTCGAGGGTTGGAGGGGCCCGCCGCCGGCCAAGGCCCGGATCATGTCCTCCATTCTTTGGAGTCTCCGGTTAATCTCCCTATTGGACCGGTCGACGGCCTCCTGTACCTTCCTGTCCACCATCTTCCCCGTAATCACCTCCGCCTTCCCAGGCAGGGGGTTCCCCGCCTGTTTCTGCGGGGCGTGGGAGGATGGTAGAGGGGAGGTCTTAGGGTTGGTCCTCTTTCTGGAGAGGGACCTCTCCTTTTTCCTCGCCCGCGTTTTCTCCGCTCCCGACGTCGAGGCCCGGGAGGCGTCAGCGTTGTTCGGCGTGACCACCTCCCAGGTCCTCTTCTCCGCGGGTACCGCGGCCGCTATCTCCCCGGGAGGAAACTCCATCGGCAATCCAGCGGCGATTGTCTCCGGCATCTCCTCATCCCGTACGAGCTCCCCCAAGGGGACCATGCTCTGCTCTACCTGCGGTGTGCCGGGGGGTGGCATCATCCTCCGATCCCACTCCCTCTTCTCCCGTCGCACAGTGGGGCAAAGTCCCGATTTCGTGGCCAAAAATCAAATTTTCGAGTTGTATATTTTCGTCTATACACGTTCAGATCTTGTTCACGGATGGTTCTAGAACAAAATTCCGGACCGGACAGGTATATATCTGCTGTAGGGTCGCCTCGACATCAGTCGACATTCAGCCTCCGTTCGGTACGCACGAAACAAGTGGACGCG
>NW_011965974.1:0-1361 GCF_000949405.1 Vollenhovia emeryi | reverse complement strand
GGGAGAAGCGCGGAGACCTTCCCATTCCCCAGCCAGGCCCTCCCGCCCGCCGGAGCACCGACGTGCAATGGCGTTCAGGCCCAACCAGGGAGATGGGGCGGAGGTGGGATGGCGATAACGTGCCACCCCCCCCGTCCGGGTCCTCCCACGCCGCCCCGCCGGAACACCGGCTTAATGGGACGACGGGAGGAAAACTACCCGGACCGGTGAGGGGAGCAAGCTCCCCCCTATCGGCCCCGGCGGCCGGAGGTTTGAAGTAGGGGTACCTCATCCCCTACCAGCGATCAGCGGGCTCGTCCACCACACGTGTGGTAAACGAGTTCCCCTTAACGGAGTCGCTGGACCCCGTCCGCCCTTGAAAGGGCAGAGGCGCACCTCGGCAGCGGGCACCCCAGGCCTGGAGGCCGCCGACGCTAAAACGCGCCGACAGCCGCCCATCCGGCTCACACGTCCCCGAAGCCCCGCCCGGGCTGCCGGACTCAGACTCGGAAAACGTCCGAGCGGCCCCGACAACCCCCCGCCTACGGCCCTGGACCCCGACCTGGGAAACGTCCCAGCGGCTCCACGGGCCCCAGGCTGCCGAGCCCTGCCTCGGGATACGTCCGAGCGGCCTCGTCAGCCCGTCTACCCGGGCGGGACGGATTCCCGGCCCCCCCCCAACATGGGGAGACCGAAAAGTCCGCCCCCCCGAGCTCCTCCGGGAAAAACTCCCGTGGGGCCCGGTAAAGGGGACTCTCCTCGACCCCCGGTGCCCGTAAGAGCGATTGCCCGCGGGACACCGGCGGTCGCACCCCGGACCAAGACCTATGGTCTCGGGGTCCGTAGGGGGGTCCACGATGCCCTTCCGGACAAGTGTCCATGGGACATCGCTTCCCCCACCTACTCTGGCCGTAACTCGGCCAAGTGGGTTCTTAGTCAGCGGACACCCTGCCAATGGAACCGCCGGAGCCTAAAGCGGCACACAACGGTTCCAGGCCGAACACCCGCCTTAAGCCCCCTCACCACGACAAGGTGGCCCACACGAGGGGGGTGCATCCTAGCCTGATAAATTATGAAAAACGATTGGAATGAAATAAGCATCTTTGTAATTTAAGTTACAATTTGAATGCGCGGGGCCTCTATATCGCCCAGTTAGATGGCAATGATCGCGCACTCGAGTGTCGTCTGACGCGAATAGTTTCTCGCATATGTGGCAGTGCGTGGTGCTATTAAATTTCTCATACTGTTCTTTCGAAAGTGTTTGCATGGGAACATTACTCGACAGAATATTCTTTACACGATATGCTAATTCTTCTAGTTGGTCGGCGAACCATGCGATGCAATCCTTGTCACGACGAAACCGATACGTTGATAGCGCGTCG
>NW_011965973.1:0-9463 GCF_000949405.1 Vollenhovia emeryi | reverse complement strand
CTATCTTCTCTACAAAAGTAATGATATCAACAAATTGCGCTAAATAAAACAGCGGATATTTATACAAACTAGTTGCTTTAGCATTAGTTTTTGATTAAAAATAGTTTGTATAAATATCCGCTGTTTTATTTGGCGCAATTTGTTGATATCATTATTTTTGTAGTAAATTTAAACATGAAGTTGTTTATGACATGTTCACGGTTACAAGTGTTCAAATTGCGTTTAATGATACAATGTCAAATGTTTCAATTATAGTTTTCTAAGTGTTTGTACAATGTTATTATCAGTAAAGAATTAACCAGGTGTTTGCAACGTACTTCTAAACAGTAACCATTAATAAAATTCTTCATAAATAATGCAACTATCGATAAAATTCTCCACAAATAAATATAAACATCTCTAACTTAAAATTTTCGCCAGGGGTAAGTCTACTGAAATAATCTACCCAAGTTCGACCGGCTCATTGATTCGCTATTCTCATTGATAATTCTCGATTTGAAAGCGTTAAAATTTCTGAATAGATTTAAAGCAATGATGCCAGAACATTATATGCCTCTTATTGTCCGAAGCACCGAGTGCACGTACATACACTGCTTCTGTCTTGTGTGCGTTCCCTTTTGTGCGAGATTTGTCGTGGCGAATGACTCAGCGAATGTACGCGATAATTGTCGTGGCAAATAGCCCAAGAAATAGGCACGATACTTGGCGTGGCAACGAACCAACCGACCCGATAAATACAAATCGATGTCAACACCGGCGAGGTGACGGGCAAATAATCACGTCCGACCAGCTCACCGGCACATCGGATTTACCGAAGACAAACGCGCGGTTCGCGTTAAAAACAAATATCCTCGACATTAGGACCGTATGAGAGCGACGACAAAGAAAATTTAAACCGAAGTTCAGTTGCTAGTGAGACAGCCATCAGAAAGCACGATTAACGGATTAAGTCCATAGTCACGTATAGCAGATCGCTCCGAGATTCGTGATCGCGAACTACAAATTCGCATCGCGAGTCTGGCATCTCGCTCTCATACGGTCTTGAGAGTCCGGTTGACTGCCTTCGCGCGTCCGCGTGTGACCGCGACACGAGCGCAGCTCAACTGCAATTCGTTTCTGAAATTGCTGCTCTCGTCTACCCCGTGCGGGTACGAGATTGATCAAGAACGTTATAATCTCAGTGTAACTGTCAATAAATTTATTGTGTTGTTAACGGTTCGCAAATCTGCCCGTCACGTCTATCCTGTTTTCGGAGCACCAGTCGGAGCTCGGTCCGGCGACACATATAAAGTAAAAGAGCGTTGCTCTCCGGCCGTCGCCAGCGAACCTCGTTCCGAAGGCGACCGGAGTCGCGCACACCTTTACTATTATGATTATGCAGCAGCAACTTAGAGAAAACATCACTGCATGGTCTAAAGAGATGCTCTTAAGTTTTTCGTAATTTTTAGAGAATTTGTTCCGGAAATTTTAATTCTCGATTTTCAGTGATTTTTTGAAACATACATTTTTATCAAGTGGTATGAACAGTAACATATGCTTTATTGTGAAAAATGTTAACAACATTGTAAATATATATTTCAGGATAGTACATATCACCATGACGATTTTGAAAATGCATTTGAAACTAATTCCGAAGATTCAGATGATGAGCAATCCATAATTGACGATTTTGAAAATGCATATCGAACTAATTCCGAAGATTCAGTTGATGAGCAATCCATAATTGACGATTTTGAAAATGCATATCGAACTAATTCTGAAGATTCAGATGATGAGCAATCCATAATTGATGCCGAGGATTTTGAAAACAGGGTAAGACTCGTTCCGATAGTACTTACACATGTTTAATACAATCTTATGGACGTTGCATTATCAGAAATTCCGAAAATAAAATTTACACAGTGATTTTTATTCTTTTCAAAATTATACTCTTTTGTGAGTCAAAATTTATTTGTTCAAAGGATTTTCAAAGTTCATCAAACTTGATTCTGGCTGATAGTGTCAATTTTCAGTTTTTTTTGTTTTTCTGAACGATTGTAACCAAAAAGTTTTATAAGATCTAATTGACATGGAATGTTATTCGTCTTATTCAACATATTAAGAGGAAAAGAATTGAAAATAGTGACAGTGTAAGCCAGATTAATTTGATATGGAATTTATAGAAAAATTTAAGATTCCATAAAAAATTTGAATGTATTTTATCAATTGGTGCAAGATTTTCAATATCGATCACTGTCAATCTTCTCCTCTTTATGGTGTCGGAGTCATGTACGACCTCAGTAATTTTTTTATCGAAGTTTAAGCAGAATATTTTTGTTAAAATATAGAAGTATAGTTGAGAACAATCAGTTATGAGATATTTGTATTTTTATAAATTAAATTAATTAAAAAACCATTATTTCTTGAATACGACAGAAAGATTAAATGACTACACTATGTACATAGAAAACTAGCTACATATAGAATAATTAATTCAAAAACAATCAGAAATATTTCACAAAAATATTTTTTTAAATATGGGTACATAAATTTGCATGAAAAATTATACAAAGTTTTCCTATGTGCAATAGTATAGGTGACCAACATTTTGTCAATTTGCAGGATTGTCCCGATGAGAATAGTCCACATAATCCGTATCTAAATGAGGTTCTGTCTGTTGACATTACGAAAACTCGAGGAGAAATCCTATTGATGTGTTTGGCATTAGCTGTACGACCAGGGTTGGGTAAAATGCTTTTTGAATTGCATTTAAAATGCCAAATGCAAAATACCTGAAAAAAATGTATTTAAGATGCAAAATGTAAAATGGATTTTCCAAATCCATTTTAAATGTAAAATGGATAAATAGGTATTTTAAATGGTTTTCAAATGCAAAATGGTTTTTTCTAGTATATGCAGTTTATTTGGTTATTAATATAACATATTAATATAACATATTAATATAACATATTAATATAACATATTATATATGTTTATTTGATAAACGCGCTGTTTAATTTGAGCAGCAATTGTTTTTCAAAAATATCATCGTGCATACGTCGACGATTGGGGCGCATAATCATACCTCCGTATGAAAATAAGCGTTCTACTGGTGCAGACGATGGTAGCGCAGTATTATATTTTATAAAAACTTCTTTAATTGTGGGAACTGCATTAAGCGAGTCGAAACATGTATCTTTATTCTGCAAATACTGCAAGCATTGCAGTTCAATCGTATTTTTAACGGAGGTGCGGGAGGTGTTTGAAACACTTTCATCCGAAGATGACCCCTCAAAGACAAAAAAGCTTTCATTACTTGTAGCTTCGGATACATTCATCGATAAATCATTTCGAGTTTTTGGTACACTGGTTAATAAAGATTCAGCTTTATTAATAAGCAATCTTTGTTATTAATAAGCAAATCTTTAATAAGCAAATCTATTAATAAGCAAATCTTTGACATAATTTATTCTTTCTTTTGGTACCCAACGTAACTTAAAGAACGGATGGCTTACAGCTGCTAAAATAGCATCATTTGCTTGATAAGAAAAGTTAAAGTAATCATTAAATCTTTTGTTTAAGCCCTCTAACAGTACAACTACTAATTTCATACAGTATTTTAAATCCCGGAGTTGTAGCTTTTGCAATTTCTTTTGCGTTTGCAGCAAAACTGGTAAAAGTTCGCCATAAAAACAATTTTTTTCACCTTGTAGCCTATTTAATGCTTCCGCGATTGGTTTGACGCATTCAATGTATTCTGCTAAGAATTCAAAGTCAGTGTCCTTAAATTTTGGCAGTTCAAGTGCATCGCAAACACTACCAAGAAATTGTTTGACTGTAATGAGGTCATTTAAGCAATCAAAGGTTGAGTTCCAACGAGTGACACAGGGTGATGATGAGGCCTTTCCTGTAATAGCGGCATATGTCTCAGCAGCTTTAGGAGATCGAGATGTTAAATTCCATATGGCAGAGCATTTTCCAAAGGCAGAATGATGGGAACGATTATAGCTCCCTCCTCCAATGTTTCCAGATACGGACCCTGTTAATGCGGCTTTAATGTCCACTGTGGCTAACAGATTTAGTGTATGACTCGCACATCGCTGATGTACAGGTAGAAATATCTCGGATATGGAATCGGAGTCACCCGCAATTCCCTCAGGTATGCCTTGTATAACGAAATCATCGTCTGAGACGTCTGAATCATCATTGTCGCTCTTATCCAACTCGTTTGTTTGATTGTTCTGGCTAAATCTCGAAAAGGCTTTCACCATGTTTGACGCATTGTCCGTTGTTACTTTTACAACTTTTCTTGTGTCAAGTTTAAATTCACAATGTATATCGTGAATCATTTCAGCAATCATGTCGTAAGAGTGCTTACCCTTAAACCTGCGACAAGCCAAAGCCGCACTTTCCCTCTGAAAACTTGCGTTTATCTGTGAAAAAAACATACATTTAAATACAAAGATATTGGCTGCGTTCAGCAGAGAAAGTGCTCACTGAGCACTCAGTGAGCACTTTCTCTGCTGAACGCGACCATTAACGAATTAATAAAAACTCGTTACACGAAAAAATTTTTATTTCTTTTCTCTGAATATAATCCACAAAGTCATATATAACTATTCAAAATGGTAAATTTCTAATAACACTTGATGACTTCATCTTCAGTTAAAATTTGAATACATCAAGTCGAATTATTGCCAAATAACTGCCGATACAACAAATTTCATAAAATTTCATGAAAGAATCATTACTCCTAACATAACAAATCAACGTAGCTTTCAATTTGCATTATGCATTATAAATTATTATATAGGTAAAGCTAATAGGTATATAAAACTTACCCAGTGAGCAGTTATCCCAAGGAAACTTCTTTTCGAACTCGACCAAATATCAGCTGTAGTACATACGTACGTAGTCCGTTCCAAAGCTTCTGTCAGATGCTGTAGCATGGCTGTGTACTTAGTATTCACCTTTAACCGTAACGTCTTCCTTGTCATTATGGTAACAGAATTATTGATACCTGAGAAATTAATTCATCAACAATATTGATAAAAATAATAATATATACCTCAACAACAATATAAATTAGATTATCATTACTGAAGAATGAACAAGTGAATAAATTAATGAATGCAGAATGCATTAACGAATAATCGAGTTAAATGCTATATTATTACCACATATAAGGTTTTTAAACGCCTTATGTTCTACGATATCCATTGGAGACATTGTCTCCACAACGAAGGAAGTAATGAGATCATCTACAACTTGTTTATTGCGAGAAAATGCGTTGTTCAGAGAAACCTGCCGCTGCTTCTTCTGCATTGTAGTTGTAGTAATGCCAGGTTCATTATTATTATCGATGTTATGAGGCCTTTTTCGTGGAATCTTGGACTGCTTATCTTTATATTCCTTATATTCCTGTATGGAGTGACCTTTCGTCTGCATACAAAGAAAAAACCATACTTTTACTCTTAATAGTTAATAGACCAGCAGATTAATATACAGTTTGTGTTAGATCAACATAAAAACCTATTGACTTATAACCTAGACCTAATATATTTATATGTATATATACAATATTTATACATAAATATGTAGATATATAAATACAAATGTAATGTTAACCCTCAAAGTTCAAACACACCTCTGGGATACGGTAACCTAATCTAACCTAACCCTAACCTAACCTAGTCTGTGTTGGAAACACGCGCCAGCATTTCTAAACGGCGAGGAGTGGGGGGTTGGGACCAGGAGGAAAAACTTACACAAATTGGTACATTCCCACATAGCACACTTCATCCCGAGGATATCCCAAATCCCAAATTGATTCAGAAGTCCAATGCGATCGCATAAATATCCTACGGTCTACGGTTATTGAGATATTCCTCGGAATATCGCGATAAAGTGTGCTGTACTGCTGTATGGGTACTCGGGTAGATCCCAAGATATAAAAAAAGAGGAAAACACTGAGTTACGTTAATCCTTGTAGTGTTAACGGGTGGCTCAGGAGGTGTGGTGTTTGAGGATTAATGAAAATGATGCTAACTGATGCAAAAATGCTTACCTTCAAATGATTCAAAAGGGACTCTAGCGGACGTTAAGTTCAACGCGACCATAAAGAAAATTGTTATTCGGCCAATCACGGGACTTGGTTTCTCTTAAGGTCCCATTTCATCGACGCTACGATTTGGCCCCATTTTACAAATGGTTAAATGTAATAAAATTGCCATTTCAAATGTAAAAGAGAAATGGTTTTCCAAAAAGCATTTAAAATAGAAAATGCAAAATGCCATTTCCATTTTAAATACATATTTAAAATGGAACCATTTCGAATGGTTACCCAACCCTGTGTACGACATTCTTTTACCTGGGCAGCTATCATTGACTTACTAAAATTGATCAACAACCTCTTCAACAGACGAGATGTAGTTCCAGAAACAAAGTACAAACTATTGCAGTATGTACCAATGGAAATGGATTCCATGAAATATCATTTTTATTGTCGCAATTGCAAAACATACTTAGGCGAACGGACAAAGGTCAAGGCTGGAAATTCGATTATCTGCACTTGTGGTTCAGTAGTCGATGAGTCAGACTGCTCTTTTTTTATCACTGGGCTTTAAGTCTCAAATAAAGAAACTATTACAAAATCAAGAAGTCCGAGAAAGCCTGAAGTATCGATTTCAAAGGATAAAGTTTAATAGTGATTCTATTGCGGATAGATGTATATGATAATATGTACAATATGTACAAAAAGTTATTTGAATTTGATGGACCATTGAGTACTCAATGGAATCTATCATATACATTAAATACAGACGGGTGCCAAGCTGCAAATTCCAGTAAAGTAACTGTATGGCCCATTTATGCTACAATAAATGAATTGCCACCAAAACTCAGGGCAAAACACACGCTTCTCATTGGATTATGGGCCGATAAAAATGAACCTGATATGAAACTTTTCTTATCACCGTTTGTCAAAGAAGCAAATGAGTTATCAATTGATGGACTAAAATGGCAACTTAACAAAGACACATATTATAACGAGTTTTATCATCCCAAGCGCCTGTTGCGTTGATTCTATTGCTCGAGCGGACATGTTGAATATGAAACGAATGAATGCTGTTCATGGGTGTACGTTTTGCGAACATAAAACTGAGATTGTCGACGGTTATCCGAGATTTACAATGTCCACGACTATTTTTCCTAATCGCACTGATGAATCGATCAAACAAAACATGGTACGTGCTTTCAACGAAGACACCGATGTTTGTGGTGTTAAAGGACCATCTGCATTGATGAATTTGACGTTCTTCGATTTGGTCAATGGTATGGTTCCGGATTACATGCTGTTCACGCGTAGATTTGAATAGCGCGCTAGTAGAGGCGCCCGCGTAAGCAAATTTAGTTACAGCGCTACCGATTAGGAGAGGCGCCAGCGTAGCCAATTAATAGCAGCGCTTAAAGCGCTTCCGGCTAGGGTCAGAAGAAGACTTCCGCTCACTGTCTTGTACGCACTACAATAAAGAGTACAAAGTTCTCAACTACTGAATCTTGTGATAGTACCTATCTCAGGCGTGTCCTACCTGTTTCACCATTCATCCTCTGAGATTCATCGGCCGTAAAGCCGTAACATTGGTCCTTCGAGCCGGATAAAGCAAGTAAGAGACACTCAACATCGCAAGATTCATTTCGCAATCTCGACGTGCTCGGGATACAGAATGGCGGCCCTTGATAAACTAATCAGGCGTCGAGCCTACGTGAAAGGGCGTATCACCTCGATATCAAATTGGGCAAGTTCGTTTGATGCATCGACGAATAAGGCTTCCGAAATTACGGCTATGTTGAACGCGTTGGAACGCTATCGCGTAGACTTCGCGCAGCTGCAGGATCAAATCGAAGATTGCGTAGGTATATCGCCGGACGAACAAGAATGGGAGAGAGGGGAACACGAAGACAGTATCGTACGAATAGAAGCTCGTCTCCGTGATTTGCAACTAAGTGTCACGGAGGCCGGTCAGGCCACAATCGGGAATGATACGACCATGGTAACCTCAAATTCACGTGCGGCCTCTATGGATCTTAGTACATACGCTACGATAAAACTACCTGAAATCAAGATTACAACATTCGATGGAGAATGGGAAAATTGGCTCAGCTTTAAGAACGTCTTCACTGAGCTCATCCATAATAACCAGCAGCTAACGGATGCTCAGCGTTTCTATTATTTACAATCTTATGTCATTGCAGGTTCCGCCAAACAGTATATAGACTTGCCACTCACAGCGGAAAATTATTCAATCGCTTGGAAACAACTCCGGGATCATTTTGACAACGAGTCAAGAATCGTCAAGAAACACGTCAAGGGACTGTACGAATTGAAGAAATGCCAGGAAGACTCGGCACCATCGCTTCAAACATTAATCGACGGCATATGGAAGAACTTTCACGCTCTAAAGGCGCTAAGGCAGCCCGTTGATCAGTGGGATGCATTGCTAACGCATCTCATCCTGACAAAACTAGACGCAAGGTCGAGAGGCGAGGTAGAAAAGGCAGCGCCTTCCGACAGGCTGCAGACATTCACGGAATTGATGACGGTACTGGCCGACCGCGTCAGAATTCTCGAAGCCGTGTCGTCTGTGGAACCGAACAAGGCTAAATCAAAGGTCGATAAGTCAAGTAAGTCGTTAGTAGCAATGAATGCATTGCCATGTTCCATATGCAAGGGTGAGCATGCTATATTCAGATGTAAGTCGTTTTTGGATATGACTCCTCAATTGAGGTTAGAAACCGTTCGCAAGCGTTCCCTGTGCTATAATTGTCTCACGTCTGCGCATACCAAACAGGATTGCAAGGCAGGGAATTGTCGAATCTGCCATAAGCGTCATCATACGCTGTTACACTTAAAAACTAGTGCTAGCGTTAATCAGTCTACTCCACAGGCATCTAACGTTACTACCTCCTCCACGGAAACTGTTGCGTCGAATGCTGGTCAGGAAATTAAAACACAGCCCACAACGGCGTGCAGTCTGCATGTCAATTACGATGTTAAGCCAGGCCCGGTTCTATTGGCGTCCGCTATTGTTAAGATTCACGACAGTTGCGGACGAGAGTACCTAGCGCGGGCCTTATTAGATGGTGGTTCGCAGTTTAGCTTCATGACGGAGCGTTTACGTCAACTCCTGCAATTAAGGGGAAAACGGGGACGCTTTGATGTGACGGGTATCAACTGCACGAGGACAGCAACTAACACCTCCGTGCATGCAACTATCAGGTCTCGTCTGTCGAACTTTACAGCTTCCTCCGAGTTTCTGATCACTGACAAGATCACGGGTGATCTACCACAGCAAGAAATTACGGTCTTGAAGATATCTAACCACATGCAACTGGCGGATCCTCACTTCAATGTGCCGAACCGGGTTGATATCCTCATCGGCGCAGATATCTTTTGGGAGTTGCTTACTGGTGAAATAATAACAAC
>NW_011965972.1:0-9462 GCF_000949405.1 Vollenhovia emeryi | reverse complement strand
CTCTCTCTCTCTCTCTCTCTCTCTCTCTCTCTCTCTCTCTCTCTCTCTCTCTCTCTCTCTCTCTCTCTCTCCCTCTCTCTCTCGCTCACTCTCTCTTCTTTATCCTACTCTCACTCTCACGCATGTATCGCTCCTATCCATACGAAAACTGAGGTACCATACGCATTATTAATTTGATAATATCATTTGGACAGTGTTCGAAGCAGCGTCGTCTGAAGAAAAAACTGAAAATCTTTAACCAACCAAAATATTTGAAAGACGGACGTATATAATGGCGAAGAACCAAGTGAGTATCAACAGTTCTTTTCTCAACTTTGCCAAGTGCGTGTTACAAGAAGGCATATAAAATTTTGTACAAACTATACATTCGATGATATTTTTTAAAGCGATAAATCCATGTATAACAGGGAGAATTCACAAACATTTACATATCAAATCTGTTTTCAACTAACACGTGTAATTTAAATGCAATTAAAAGATATTAATGCAAAAAGTCTACTTCAGACGAATCTGTTGTATTACAATTCAAGATAGAACTCTGCTTATATGTAACATATGACGAACGTTTAAAGAAGTGAACTCGTATGTACGTCAATGTACATTACGTATAAAATTATAAATAAAAGTCTCCTTAAATTTGTTTCTAACTAGTATTATAGATTGTTTGAGATCTCACTTTTAGATAGTTAGTTTGTTAATTATTCAGTGAAATGTGTAAGGTAAAATTTAGACAAACTTTTCAAGTATTTATAAAGTCGATTATAACTGAATTAATAGAAATAGCCATGTTTTAAGATCTCTCCTACAATTTGGATTCTTCATATTATCAATGGTTTTCTTACATAAAATGTTATTTTAATTAAATAAGATACGTTAAATACCTGTACATAGAAAGTCTAAAAAATCTCCATGTACTTTTGGTGGACTCAGCTTGCAAATAGCTCTTACCTGTACATGTAAATATGTTATTATATTGTATGTTAAGACATTGTTTTTAAATTCAACCGATCTTATTAAAAGGCATAGAGGCTTTTAGGCTTTTATACATTGTTTATTTTCATCATTTCAGTGATAAGTAACTTAAATATTTCCAGGTGTCTGACAAAGAAGTCGATAATATCTCTACTGATTGTGAGATGACTCCATCTTTACCATATTTACCTTCGTGTTCCAAAAGCTATTCTGAGTCACGAGTGGAATTTACTACATTTGAATATACATGGAACATTGTAGAATTTGGTAGTTTTATCAATGCTACAAGTACACTAATATCTCCACCGTTTGCTCACGGTCAATTCAGAATTGAAATTAATCATTCACATCAAGATAAAAAAATACAATTTCATATACGTACTCTTACAGCGTTTACCGGTTCGTGTGATACTAGTATAAGAGATGGTTACTTGTATAAACAGGAAAAATATGTTTTAGGTATTATAGATGATAAGACATTGTTAGTTGAAGCTAGGTCATCAGGCATATGGCAAGATGATTGTATGGTACATTGCAAGATTAAGATTTATCAAAAATTAATAAGTAACACAATGCATGTAGATTTACTATCTTCCTTAAAAATATTCAAAGGCATGAAACGTTTTAACAACTCAACCCTTAAATTTGAGTCTATGAACGAGAAGTCAATCAAATTTGTAGTAGGAGAGGAATCATACATTATATCAAAAAAGTTGTTGTGGGCTACCAACAGTAGCTACTTTATGAATGTCTGTCTTACGCATGAAGGGGAGGAAAAAGATATGACAAGTGAATTAGAAATACTTGGTGAGATGCATACTTTTAAAAAGATTTTATCATATATTTTAACTGGCTCATTGTCAGTAGACGAAAGTGATTACGACATGTTTCAAGAATTGTTAAAAACATCTGATAAATATGATGTACCAACTTTAAAATTTATATGTGAACATTACTTGGTACGTTCTTTTACGGTTGACAATACTGTGGAACTTGTACAGCTTGCTTTTTCGTCAAACGCAAAAGTTTTAGAAACACATTTGGCAACTTTCATTAAATTCCATGAAAAAATAATTACGAATTCTAGAGCATTTCGAAGTCTACCACCAGAAGATTCAAATAAGATCATGGAACTGATTAAGAAAAGTGAAATACTCGAAGTCAAAACTTGTGATACTGTTCAGTGATACTATCATCTATATTCTATGCCTTAAAAAATTTGCATTGGCTGTTTACTACACTTCATATAATATTATAGTTTTAATTATAAATTAATTTAAAAAAGTACGCGACAAAGATTTTTTTTCGTGATAAAGATTAATTTACAATGAATAAGCATGTGTTTGGTTTCTTAAAAATATAACTTTTGATTTTTATTTATGTAAGAATGTATGTCGAGTGTAAGTGTTAAGACACACTAAAAGTAATATTTTATTTGAACTTGTGTATACGGATAAAACTACTATTAAATATATTTTGTATAGATTGCTTATAATTTTCTCGTCTACTAGTGTTTATCTAAAACGGAAGAAAATAAAAAGTAAAAATTCCTTACAGACTTATGTCAGTTATGTTTTATAATAATCTTCATCGAAATTATATTTTATTGAGATTTTTAATCGTAGTTCTGTGGGTCATTCTGCGTACCTATTATAATGTTAGGAACTTTTGCAACTACCATTTCCGACGAGACAGCAAGCTATTTTTCATAAAGTTAAACTTGATTGTTATTTTTAATATTTGTCACCGTTATACGTTTTCAATATTGTCATTAATTTGAGTGTCAATAAAATGCAAGTAAATAGAAATACAATTGAAATAATAATTATACCTTGTCTTAATTTATATTGATAAACTTATGGTATATTTCGTTATTTATTTATCTTTATTTCTAGTTCAGTAACATATATTGAGCAAATTATATGACATTCAATGTAAAAAAAAAAACGTAATCCGATCATCAAGAAAGAAAATATTTACAAAGGTTACAAGGCTACCAAAATTTGAGTTAAACTTGATAAATAATCAATTGATGGTTTTAGAGTGTTTAGATCGTGGTGCCCGCAGCTCGCCTGTAAGGTATTTGGAAGAAGTAAGTACACATATCTTATACATATACAAGGTGAGGAAAAAGTATGGAAACCTCTAAATTTTTCGAATACTATGCATTTTAGAAACAAATGTTTCAGACAAAAGTTATATTGTTTTAAGGGGGACATAAGTATCATTGGTTTGACCTTGGATAGTCGTTTGAAGGTTACATAAAGGTAATCTTGAATTTTTTAAATAAAACCTGCATTTTTATTATATCATTTTTTTACACATGAACTTACTGCCTGAACTAACATCCTCCTTAACCCCTGAGTCTGAGAATGAGAACTTAATCAAATTTATAATAGGAACGAAATCGTCTATTTTATCAAAAAAGTTGCTTTGGGCTACCAGCAGTAGCTACTTTATGAATGTCTCTAGTACGCATGAAGGAGAAGAAAAAGGTATGACAAGTAAATTAAAAACACATAGTGAGAGAGATACGAGCTTTTACGTAGATTTTATCATATATATCAATTGGCTCATTGTCAGTAGAACAAAGTGATTATTGCATGCTTAAAGAATTGTTAAAAACATGTGAAAAATATGATGTGCCTACTTTCAAATTGAGGTGTGAATTTAATTTGGTACGTTATATTACGATTGGAAATGATGTGTAATCTTGTACGGCTTGCGCTTTCGGCGAACGCAAACTTTTTAAAAACACGTTTGGCATTTTCTATTTACTTTCACGAAAAAGAAATTACGATTAGTGAAGTATTTCGAAATCTACCTGAAAAAGATTCAAATAAGATGATGGAATTGATAAAGATCAGTAAAGTCGGTCAATACTTGTGATACCTTTTAACCACTATGACTGTTAAGAGATTTACATTTGCTAATATTTCTGTCATATAATATCGCAGTCTTAATTATAAATTAATAAAATATGATAGATTTTTTTAAGTAAAGGTGTGTTTTGTCTTTTCTAGAAAATATAACTTTTTATTTTTATTTATATAAGAATACAAAGCAAATGTATGTAAGTGTTAATACAAATGAAAACTTTGTCATTTGAACGTACCTTGTGTACGAATAAAACTGTTATTAAATATATTTCATGTAGTTATAAGTTTCTTAAGGCTACTTGTTGATCTATTGTAAAATGAAAGGAAATAAAAAAACGGTCGACAACCCTTATCGGCGCACAGTTCTAAAAAGTCGAAATAGACGCGTAAACAACATCTATATACTGTTATTGCGACTAATATTATTATAATATATGCCTCCGTGGTCGAATTAGTTGAGACTCCCGCTTAGAGAGAAGGGAGGTCCAGGTTAAAACCCTGGCTGAGGTAATATTTTTCGTAATAAATTTTCTGTATTATAAAAATGGCCAGATACGGTCTATAAAAATCACTGATAAAATAAAAAAATGTCATGTCTGTTTTTATTGCTCGCTTTTATCTTATCTTGACAGAGCTAGAGCGAGAGCGAAAGAGAGAGAACGAGAGAGAGAGAGAAAGAGAATTATATAACTAAAAGGAAATAATAGTTACACAAAATATAATTAATAAGTTTCATAGCTGTGAAATATAATTAATAATAATTTTATTCATACGCATAAGTTCAAATTACATATTACTTAATACTTAGAGCATATTCTTATTATATTATAGAGTGTATTACTTAACACTAGAATGCATATAAAAATTGAAAGTACAGTAGTAATAGCATAAGTTATATTTGGAGAAAAGAAAAAACAGACGTTTATTAATTAAACAAAATTATCATGTTCTATTCATTTATATTTAAAACCACAATATTATATCATTGACCTATCAACAGGTGGTATTATGGGTTTGGGAAAGCTGAAGGAATGACTGTTTTCATGTATTTCAATTTTCAATTTTTCAATCAATTCCATTATCTTAACTAAATCTTTTTGCGATGGATCTGAAAGTCCTCCATCCATCAATTCTTTCATATGATTTAATAACAGTTGCCGAATGCTTTTGTAAAGATGACGCATTATATGATAATGCATGCTGTAGAAGTTCCACAGCATTTTCTTTCTTAAGATGATATAGCAAGTAATGTTCACACGTTATTTTTAACATGGGTACATCATATTTATCAGCTGTTGTTAACAATTCTTTAAGCATCGAATAATTTTGTTTTTCTGATAGTAAACCAGTTAAAATATATAATAAAATCTGTTTGAAAGCTTTTAACTCATTCTTTTGTAACTCATCTTTCATATCTTTTACTTTTCCTTTATGTGTACGACAGACATTCTGAAAGTAACTACTGCCGGTGTTCCACAACAATTTTTTTGATATAACATACTGTTCGTCTTCAACTATAAATACGATTGATTTGTCATCTTTATTCTCAACTTCTAGAGTTGAGTCTTCAAGAGATTTCACGTCTTTAAATACCGTTTCAGAGGGTAAATTCATGTATACAGTGCTATTTATCAGATTATGAAAAACCTTAATTTTGCAGTATATTAGAGCCGTGACTTCCTTGAAATTTCCTCTATAAAAGTTGTCTGTCATGACTTCAAGTAATAATGTCTCATTCGATGTACGACCCGAGATTTCATGTAAGGCATTATAATTACACACAGTAATAGTAGTAGTACATAATCCCATAAAGATTGCCTTAGTACATAAATTAAATTGTATCTTTTTTAGTGAATTTTGTTGTGTTGAGCGTGAAATATTCATTTTAATACTGTATTGACCTTCTTTATCAAGTGGTGGAGATTGTAACTGAGTTAGACTTCTATAAATATCTTCAAAATCTTCAATTTTCCATGTATATTCAATTGTAGTCGTTTTAATTCGTGATGAAGCGTAGCTTTTGGTATATGCAGGTAAAAATGGTGAAGATACTTTTTGCGTTTCCGGATTCATCTTACTAGACGTATCGTCAATTTTCTGTGCGTCAGAAACCTGAAAATAATTGACTCGTTTATGAATGATAAAAATAATCTAAATATCCTAAAAGCCTCTGTTTTTATAGGTTAAATTTTACATGTAATTACATGTAAAATTGTATAAATAATAGCTATTTACAATCTGATTTCATCAAACGTGCATAGAGATTTTTCAGACATCTTACATTTAATTTATTCTCTTTAACTAACATAATATTATGTACAAGACAATCATAAAATTGAGTTGAACGAATAGCGAAGTTTTGTAGAAGAAAACATTTTTATTAATCATAATCAATTTTATAAAACTTTTGTCAAACTTTTGCATTACATTTCAAGAATAATTAATAAGTTGCTTTCTTGCCTAAGTTTGGACAATATATCATTTCCATTAAAAAAATTGAAAGACAAATTTATAATTTTATACTTTTGTAATTTGATATGTATGTACAAGTTTTAAAAAATATTTCTTATGTTACATACAATTCTATTTTGAATTCTGATACAATTAAGTAAGATTTATTTGAAGATATTTTAAATTAATAACTTTCAAGTGCATTCATATTACATATATTAGTAAAAAAAATCAGATTTGATATGTGTAATGTAAATGTTTATAAATTTTCTTTATTATGTAGAATGCATAGAATTATCGCGTTAAGAAATATCACGAATATATTGATTTGTTTGTACAAAATCTCGCATACTTTCTATTAACACACACTCACCAAAGTTAAAGAACTCTTGAAACTCACTTGGTTCTTCTCTATTAAAGGTGTTCGTCCGTCGTTGAAATATTTTGGTGGATTGATTTTTACTTTCTCCTTTATACGATATTTGAGCACTCTCTGTCCAAATAATATTATCAGATTAATGTGTATATAGATGTAGGATTTCCGAGAGGATTTATTTGATTCCTTATCAAGTTTCTAAACTATTACGAATATTATGAATATTTAAGATGTGGAGAGATAATGAACGTACCAATTAACTTCTTCTTAGTAGCGAAAATGGCAGTAATAGCATTCGATCCGCAACCGCAACACGAACGCGAGATCAATCTTACCAAGATGCAAATCAACAATTGAACGTTGTTACTACAGAGATGCTTAGCAACGAGTTACGCCGTCTACGATCAGTGATGCAAAATCCGCTACTTTTGCAGCACGCTGTGTCGGAGAGGAGATAACGCACACAAGCGAGCAGCCGTGTATGTATATACGTGTGCGCCCAGCGCTTCGGCCAACTTCGGCCGGGTAGAAGAGCTTACAAGGGAACGGTCAAGTGCACGGGTCAAGTGTTCCTCTCCCCGATTTGGCTGAAATTGTGCATAAAGACTCCTATACAATGGGAATCTGTATTCGATACGTAACCGTAAACGTAAAAGTTCAAAATGTTTGACTAGATGGTATTAGGTTAGATCGAGAGTATTCTGGGTGTTTCGTTTTTCTACAAGTTTAGCAAATAAAATAAAATAATGCTCAACGAATCGGACCGAATTTTCATCGAGTTGGTTGAGAAACATTCTAATACAGTAAAACGTCCCACATCTGCGCCGGTCGGGACCGGAACTGACCCAACATCTGCGTCAGAAAGCGGCGGTGGTGGGGGAGCTACCTTTTGAAAACGCGAAGATGTGGGACGGAAACTAGCGAAGATATGGGACGCGCGCAGATGTGGGAAGCGCAGATGTGGGACGTTTTACTGTATACATGATAAAAGTAATTGCGACTATAAAGATCGTCTTAAAACGAAAAATACATGGCAGAGCATTGCAGAAGCAATGAATGCAAATGGTATGTATAAGTTATTATTATTTAAGTGTTATTATTATTTATTTTTTAATGTAATTGAAAAGTAAGTTTTTTAAATTGGTTTTTTGCATTGGCCGCACCCAATATTTTCTTTTTCGAATCGTTTTTCTTTTTTCCCTAACTAATTGTAGCATTATTGCAGCCAAATTAACAGTCACAAGTGCTATATTTTTAACTCGCTGAACATCCATTGTACACAATTGCGTTTTCGATTTAGATTCTGTCAAAACATAAAATACTTCTTTAATTCTTTACAGGTTAGAAACATCTTACCGATTGTTTCGTTAAAGTTACGTTACGGTTACGGGCTGCCATTGTAAATTATACGGGTCGATTTCTTACGGTAACAGTTACGTAAGGATTACGGATTCTCATTGTGTAGGAGCCTTTAGATTTTCGCCGACACCACGCCCTTCTCCTAAAAAATTCCATAGGCAGCGGGGACAGATCGTCATCAAGGCGACGCAGTTGCGTACTTGCAGTCGTGACATCCGAGGATACAGACAGGCGAGTAGAATAATAGTAGAATAATTGTTTAAAAATTCAATCGATTGTTCATAATCAGTTGTCAGCTTCAGTATTTTCTGAACTGTTGCGTTACGCTTGGTTCGCTGCAAGACTTTGCGATAAAAGATACATTTTCAGGAACGTAAATTAAATGTTTCCCTATCAATATTCTTAAAAATCTTTGTGCTTGTAAAAAAGCAGCTTTTATAAGATGCGCACGATGTTTTACAACATATTGTTTTACATGTTTTTATGATGAATATCATCCTAATTTATGTACCAATATACTGTCTTCTACTTAATATTATAAATATTGCAAATAATTAATAAAGATTTATATTGCAAATATTTCAAAACAATAAAAATATTAAAATTTCAGCATCGATATTATATAACTAAAGAAACAAATTTCCATAAGATTCAGCGACCTACACTAGCTAGTGTTTTTATTGAAAACGAACTTACAACGAATTAATGAACACTGCAACGACATTAAGAAACAAGAAAACAATTTATCGGTTGTGAGCAGACATCGTCTCGATCATGAGCATGACTTTAACTGGTTGGAACCTAAAATATTACACAACAAAAAACATAAAATTAAACGGGAGGTTGCCGAAATGATTTTTATCAAAAAACACAAGAATACAATTAATTTAAAACGTGACACTGAAAACTTAAATCCAGTATATAATAAAGTCCTTGAAAATATGTGACTTTCTAGGTTCCGATAGATATTTATAATTTTAGTATATATGACACGTTTATTCCCATTTATTTATTAATCTAACGCGACTTCTCGTCAAAATAAGTCAGATCCCGACAATTGTCGAATCAGTTCCGATCCGGACATGATTGTGCGAACATGTGGTATTTTAAACGTACCCACATAGCACAAATGACTGTTTGCCGGCTGATAGTCGACATTTTTTAGTCACCTTGAAGTCAACTTTTGAAGTCGACATTTAGTCTACTATTTATAAGATGGTTTATTGTCGACTTTAACTATAGACTGAAAGTCGATCTATAGTCGACATTTTCAGGAAGTTTAAAGTCGCCTTTCGGTGAAGCGAAAAATTAACTAAAAAATATTTTTTTGTCTTACCGAAAGATATAAAAATCTTTTTTCTTATTTTTTTCGGCAAAGTGCAAAAATGTGTAAAAAATATCTTTCTGATCAATATGTCGAACCGA
>NW_011965971.1:5981-9453 GCF_000949405.1 Vollenhovia emeryi | reverse complement strand
TATTTTTTTCTCTCAGTGTACAAGAAAGTAATTAAGAAACGTTTCTATTTAAAAAATTAAGAAATAATATCAACATTATTAATTATTGTATCCCTCAATTTTAAGAATAATATAAATATTCAGTCACGCGTATTTTACAATCGCAAAACGTTGGAAAGTTCACAAATTCGAGGAACGAAGCGACAAGCTCGTAGTGATTTCGCAAAGCCACTGGGGACGCAAAGGGTTAAATGATCGATCTCTTTCAATATCCAATCGTCCAATGCCATAACGCCTCGTGTTGGCGAACGCAATCATACCGATGGGAGAGCGCATTGTTCCCGCTTCAAATGAAGAAATGTTTATCGAATTTCCCCTTGCTCTAATTGCCGCGGATACGTCGCAAGGTAATATCAATCTTGCCTGGCGTACGTACACACGTCTGTACGACAAATCGATCGGAACCCGCGTGTCTGAGCGAGTTACTGTCGGGGTTACTCCTGAGGTCCACGTCTCCGCAACATGTAATTGGTTTACGCTCGCAAAATCGCAAACCTCCCGCGTCGCGCAGCCTAGGTAAACCTCCAGAGCCTTTCGCCCCCCGAGGGGAATTCGTTCAGCCGAAAGAGGGAGAGCTCGCGCAAGATGTAATTTCATGACAGCTCTCTCTGCGGGCCGAATTGTAGTTGCGCTTTAATTAACCGTGCGTAATTTAAAGACGTGATAGTCGCGCCATGCGTAGGGAGAAGAAATGAAATACACGGTCCCTTTCTTTAATTACATGAGTCACAGGAAGTAAATCACTGTTTTGCTGTACGTCTTTTTTGACACGACAGCCAATGTCAATCTTCCGGAAAACAAATACAGAGCTTCGAGCTTTAAAGTCGTTTCTTTTTTTTTTAAGCTAGAAATGTTTTGCATGTAAAAAGATGAATTAATTAAACGGAATGTAAAGAGATTTAACAGTAAGATGTAGGGCAGAATTGTAGAAACGAGTTCCTAACTTCTCGTGAAGGGAGTTTCGCGATACTACACATACAATTCTTTCAAGCTGTTATCTCCGTTGATAAGTGTACTATCGTTACGTTCGAGCAGACGTTACTGAGAGTCGAGCGAGTGTCCAGCCATCGACCTAACATCCTCAGGGTAATTCGAACTATCTAGTCAGTGGAGCCGTTAACCACCTGGCCGTATGCGTCCACCTTCGTTGGCCGATGGTGGTGGTGGCGGAGACGGTCGGAGGTGCCTGGAGGCCCAGGACCGGCGTCGCTGATCTACAGGGACTCCGCCAATTCATATGCAAATGCGAAAGCTCCCGCGGCCTGCCGGCATTGTTCGCCCACCGGAGTTCCAGTGTCCCCGGGCTTGACTTACTACGCGAATTTCCGGAAAACTCTAACGGGAGGTACCCGTGTAATTGATACTCACCCTCTCGCTGTTAGCGAGCCGGTCAGTGAGTTTCTCTCCTGGGTTCTTCTCTTTCTCTGCCTTGACTTAACTATGACAAGAAGATTTCAAGGAAGGTGAAAGAGAGGAAAAAGTGGAAAAAGAGAAAACAGAGGAGGAGAGCAGGAGAGAAATGAGATTGCCGGAGAGTGTGTAATTTAATTATTAGAAGCCTTAGTATTTTTAATATGTATGATAATTATCGCACAACTTTTTATTAAATTTAATAAAATCCTAGGTAGAATATCAATATTGAGAACTAACAGTCAGAAAACTTATTATAGTATCAACTAATTTTTACAGATGAGTGTCTTATTTAACATGTTGCCATCTTTTATTTGCAATTATAAAACTATTAACATTAAGAGACAACCCTTTTTTATTTCATATTTTAGAACCTATTTCGGACTCTTTATTAATATCGGATTAATGGTATTAGATTGCAAAAGAACTAAGGTTGTTACGTTTAATATTTTCGAAAGTTTTCGTCGCTCAAATATTAGGATGTAATATTAAGTTTTACCCAATATTTCAATTTTGTCTGCAATTGAACGACTAATGCAAGAAATAGTTTCTTTACGTAATATTTTACTCTAGAATGTTATTTATAAAATATAAATTATAATACTTTATATAAAGTGTTAGGCACAATAAAAATATTGTGTTGAAATTATTTTGAATCACTATTAGTTATATCTAACAATTTTATTAGCTGCAAGAATTATATAATATAAATTCAGTAATTAATCTTTCTGACAGAAATGTCTGGATCCTCTGTTTCTATCGAAAAGTAAGTTCTTGCACCTCGCATGTTCTCATTACTGTCGCTTCGAAAAAAAAAACCTAGGAAGGAGCGAACTAGTGAAGAGAATGATGAAGGAAGAACGCATGCGATCGCCTTTGTCGCCTCGGCACGGCCATTGTCGCCCCTTTGCATCGTTTAATGGTTCTCCGGGTTCCTTTGAGCAAGCTTGGTCGTCGCTTTGCGACGATCGGATGCAGCGGAAAGGACGGAAAAAGCGCCCAAGGGAACGGCGGTTTGTCGATCCGGAACGACGACGACGCCGCGCCGGCGTGTATCGATTAAGGTCGGTGCTTTTCGCGAGGATGCCGGTACACGATGTTTACTGCACTTTAAAGTTAAAGCGTAAACTTTAATGACGCTTATGAACTCTGATGAAATTACCCCGCGAATTTCAACAGCACCTTTTAGCAAGCACATTTTATTTTGCCTGCAAGTGGTACTTGCACGATACTTTTGAGAATTTTGTACGTTTAAGGGCAAGGGCAGTCCTTTTGTGAAGAATTCATTTCTGCTACTTAATAAAATCGAAAATGCAAAACTGGCACACAATTTTCTACCTTTTCTTTCATCTGAATGTAGTGAAAGGTCTCTCGTGCATCTTAATTATATATATTTGCATCCGCGATTATATGAGAACACAAAATATAGTGCAATGTTACAAAGAAAAATTTATAATGCGTAGAGAAGAGCAGTCGCGAATTAGTTTCTTTAAGAATGAATAAAGTAGATATCTCAAAGTTAAGTTTCTTAGCATTGGCTTTACCGGATTAGCTTTCTAACATCTTACCGTCTCTGTACACTTATAAGGTTTAAGCCTTTTATTACGTTGTGCAGTAAAGCTCAATGCGCTTAAATTTTCAACATAAGTTAGAGACTACCATCCTGTATACCATATCAACGTAACTCGCTCATTAATAGGATTACAATCTTCATTTAGCTTCACTTATTTTTTATTTATCTCTTTTTTCTTCTTTCCTATCATTTTTATTTATCTTATGTCAATCTTTACCCATACACGAATAAATCAGTAAATCACTGTATCACAGACTTTCTTGTTTTCCCTGCATATTCTCTACATACATAATTTATATACCATGTTATTACGCCATTAATTTTTCACTTACATTTATTATTTAGAAAGATTATACTTATATACTAAAAAAAGAAATAGGTATTTTTACATAAAAAATATATATGATACGTATGTTTGATTATTTTTGTGTAAACTAATAAGAAATTAAT
>NW_011965971.1:0-5842 GCF_000949405.1 Vollenhovia emeryi | reverse complement strand
AACGTCTTTTTTAAATAATTAAGGTAAATAATTAATTAATTATTTATTGTATAATTCGGGCATTGTTTGTCAACGTTGAATTTAATAAAAATGTCATACCCTTTTCACTTTATTAAATTATCCTGTTAAAATTTACGCGCAAGTATAAAATCAGCTGACTCGCTTTCAATCTCAATAGCGCGCAATGACATTCCTAATTACATACTGCCAAGCTTATTTCTCATTCTCCACATTTCCGCCTGCGCTATGATGCCCTGCCGGGCGCGAAATGACGTATACGTAGACGTCAGTATAAATGATAATAAAAACGAGGGATGTGAACAAAACCACTCCGTGAAATACGCGACGTGACACGTTCTACGCTTTCAGAGCGGCCCCAGCTAACTCGCGCACTCGCACGTCGCGGAAAAGCTTTTTACGCAATCTGCGGGGCTGTAATTGGGATTACGTCGCGATCATTCAGTCACCTGAGCTTAATGCGGACCTCAAGTCTAACGACGTTTTGTTTCGTTCTGCAGATACGAAATACGACATGCGTGCGCACACTTGCTGGTTAGCAGACTGTACAAAAATGAACAACCGGAATGGAAAACGATTCCTCGATGCGATTTTAGAGAATAGTGTACTTTGCTCATTGGATTAAAAGGTTATACTACCGTTCGCCTCCCCCAGAGGTATCTTCTTCATTTTAAAAACCATCACCGAATTTGCATAATTAAAATAGGAGAAAAACAAAGTATAATTAAAAGAAATATTATTCTAGCAATAATTTCTGCAACAAAAGGACCTTTGAAAAAGAATACGAATATTCCTTGCATTGCATCAATGGTGAATTACTTTTTTTTTTACGTAATGCATTTTTTCTGCGTGACAAAAAATATAAATTTAGATGTGGTGGCAATTGTTTACGATATTTGTACTTTTTCTTCACGTGTTATTGGAATCTCACTTATTTATTTTAACCATTCTAATTACGCTTTAATGGCAGTTACGACTCAACAAGCTAATTTCATTGTTACATGCATTGCATACTTATTATGTTAATTTATGGAGACGCAACGTAAATTAGGATGAGTAGCATTTGCATTAGCTAGCAGCACGGAGAAATTTACTTATGCATAATGTATGGTTTTTACCACTAAACACTAAACAAATCAAATCAAAATTTATATTAAACTACAAGCCCAATTTGTATTGACATATAAGTAATATTTATATGAAAAATACTACTTAACTTCCGCGTATAATGATACTTTAATAAATTTGAGCGTACGATACAAAGGTTGATGTGCAATAATTTCGTAAAACACCTAGTATAGGTGGCGTCAGTGCAGTCGAATAGATGTTATTGCCTTTTCGTTAGCAGAAGAGATTCAGTTGTATTAATTATCCGCGCGCGTGTGTTATTTCACTTTGATTTTATGTGCTGCTAGGAACGTATTTTGTCTGACCGATCTCGACAAGCTAACGGATCACGATAACATAATTGTTGACTAGGCATTGCGAATGTATTCTGTTTAACTACATTAAATACGGGGGACATGCAGATGTGGTGGTTAAACAATTTACAGACTTAGAAATTTTGTACGCAAAATAATGTCTTCGTAAGAAAGATTTCTTGATAGTAAGACAGCTTTACATTATATTTGTAATAAAAAGTCCTGAATCACCCCGTATAGTTTTAATATGTAAAATCAGTAAGAACAATCACAGATCAATTTTTCATATTTTTAATTAATTAAGATTGATTATAAATATTTTTATGTACAATAAAAGTAAATAAATTTTAATATATATATATAATAAAATTTTAAAAACCTTTTTAATAGCATTGAAATTATGAATATTTTAATGACTAGGAAAAGCTACCGTATTTTAGGAAATGTAAGAAGAGAATTAACATTTGAATTTACTTTTTGTTATATTAGCCAGTAGTATAAAATTTAAAGAACAATATGTATATTCATAACAATTGCATTTGGAAATCAAATTATTAATAGAACAATTATTTTGCCTATTTAAATTTATCGTTTTTGCGCATTGTTAGAGAGATACGCATTCGACATTTAAAAGCGTTATGAAGAATATTTTAGCAGAAGCTTCAATGAAAAATATTCATGAAAAATTTCAACGGCGAGACAATTTCGAACAAATTCATCCCATTCGAATTGATTTTGGATTAAACATGCGACAACGGAAAAGTTTTATCAGCGGTGAAGATTATTTCTGCCGGTTCACGGTGCCAGTAATAGCTTCATCATACCCGAGATAATTGCGTTGCGACGGTGTATAATTAGAGCGTATTCTATCCTGCGAATATATGCTGCGTGGCTTTCGTCGGAAACATTTCACCTGCTTCACTCTCGTACAATTTACCGCGAACTCGACGTTCGGCTATAAACTCCATTAATTTTACAGTAGCGTATTATCACGGACACATGAGAAGCGCATCCAAGATTTATGACCACCGTGGCGAATTAATTACTTTCACAGCTTTCTGTCAAACGCGGCCGCGGTGTTAAGAAAAATATTTTCGACATTATTTTTTTATCGTAGTTTTCTATAATTTATTTTTGTCAATGCGAAAGCCAAATTTAATTTGATATAAGAGATCTTTTTCAATGGAGAATTTAAAAGTTCTGGTAACATTTTTTCTAGTTTTAAATTTACTTAAAATATGTTGATGATATCTAAAACATTGAAATACTAATTTCAAGAGTCCGGCGAAGATCGGGTGCGTTTAAGTAAAATAAAATAGAAAGAGGTAGCAAGAAATGAAAATATGAATAATCTATTGGAATATAGGGGCAAAGGCAGTGGTACTTCTGGAATCGTTTTTTAAATGTATAAGCATAAAAGAATTTATTGCATATCAGTGTCTCAGAGGAAAATAATGTTATGTCACAGTTTTTGCAAGAAGGAGGTCTTTATGTCCTTTTAATCAGCTTGACAAGCTAATTTAAAAAATATAAAAATCTAGGTTATGCAAAAAAAATGTGATTTAACAAGGTTTTATTTTTAAGGCACTGATATACGTATGGATTCTGAGTCTTCAACTGCTTTCTCTTTTACACGATATATAAAACTGTAAATTAAGATCCATTTTGATCTTTGACTCGCGTCATAAATCATTCAAAATATGAGAAGGATTCTTTTCTCATCGGGATACTTACATTATTATGATTGGACATTTATCAATTTTGTATTGACAGAAAAATTGTGACAATCTTTAAATCTAACGCAACAGCGTTGATTATAAAGGACTTAATTATAAAAGATCGTTTTCTTTATTCACACAAATTACTTATCTTCTTACCTTTGTAGGTGAGAAAAGAACCTTATATAGCGGGCAACGTTAGAACGCAGATAAAACTTGTTTGTTGTCTCGCTTTTTTTTGGTAGATTTAATTAGTTTTTCGAATGTTCACGGTGTTGAAATTTTATGTACACGATGTTTTATTGAAATCCGTGTTAGGTACACGCTAGAGAGCAACTTCCACCCGTTCCCGTGGACGTTCGTGTGCGGTGCGGCAAAGTTTGCGCGAGCAAGTTTGGACGCTGCTTCAGCGGAAAGCTGAGTGATACGAGGATAAGAAAGTCGGCGACGTTCAAGCCCGCTCGTGTCCATCCGCTCAAAATACCGGGCGTTATTTGCCTAACCTATGATTCCCGCCGACAGGAAAGTATCGTAAGTTTGTTCGCCGCCTCGAGGGACACTTAAAGGATCGGATACTCGCGTTTTCTTTCCAGCCGCCAACCCGGAGAGATCCCCGCGCGATCAAAGAGGCTACAAACTCTCGTAGAATATCCCCGCGAGCATCCCCCTTCTTTTCGCCCCGACTCCCCTCAGAACTATTACTTTATCGAAGATCTTCGTGTATTTGTCCTGCGAACAGTTACAGATCCGAAAATCCAGCCATCCAAGTGTCCGGGCAGAGTTCCTCGTCGTGGAAGTTTAAAACACTCATAGATCTGAATACACCGGATAGTTTCTTACCATATTAACCAGATATATCATGTTGTGCTAGATTAAACTGGAAACATTTTTGTCGCGAAAACTTTAACAGCGCAAACTACTAGACTGCAATTATGCAAGTCGAATATTGAAGACTACTGTCGAATTTTTAACAAATAAATTCCAAAAATAGAAATGAATAAAAAAATCCCGTTTAACAATCGCTTTTAAATGTATTGTAGATCCCAGTAGAAGTAATATTTGACGCCCACTCCTCAACATAATTAAGATATTTCAGTTTCATTCTTTTCCCACTAAATTTCCCACAACTGAAAATTATTAATCTCATATTTGTCAAAGACATTAACATCCGGAGACGCGTAAACTCGAGCGCGTTTATTGTGTAGCCGCAATTTATATGCAGATGATACGCAGAGTTGCGTATTATTCGCAAATCATCCTTATCGCATCGATCGCTCTCGATGTTATTCTCCACGCGAGAAAGAGCAGGTAAAGAGAAAATGAAATAGACCGTGGCGGCCATCAAAAGCCGTAACTTAAATTCATCGTTCGTCGACCGCGGAAATTACGGTGCGAAAGAGAGATCGCGTCCGTATCGGCGAGCGTGCGTCGTCTACGGTAAACCAAGAATGTATCAGAATCAGTTCTCGGGTTTTGAAATTCGTCCCGGGCAGTACCAGAGGCGGTAAGATTGAAAACTACTGCGCCGATGTAATAACGCGCGCTGCGTAACTTCCCGTCGAGCCCCCGGGCCCACTTTCATGGAAGTTATTAAAATAATGGCAGGTACCATTTTTAATTATCCACATTCACAAATATCAGGTAACATTCGTGGCGGTAATTAAATTACGTTCACCGGCGCGAAAATATACCGGAGGGATTTCATATTTTTCAGCGCAAAATAAAAAAACGAACGGTGCCGGTTGCACGAGCATCCCGGATAAGAATTGCATCTGGTTTTTTCAGCTTATTTCATGAGCGCGGCTGCCATTCGGATATTTCGAGAGCACGATTTTCACGGAAATGAATGTAATTTCCGTACTTTGAAAGTGTCCGAATGGCACTTCAATTATTAAAGATTCGTGGAATCTAATTACCTAAATTAGATGAAACGCTTGGATCACTTGGGATTTTCATTTTTCTCCTTCTCCCCCCCCCCCCCTCTCTCTCTCTTTCTCGCGATAACATAAATGCGCCGTTGCAAATCTCTGTTTTTGGATGCGCGTGCGAGGAAATCAAGCGCGAATTAGTTACAGACGACGGGTTTTCTAACATTCCCAACGGGAACGCTTGCGGAAGGCAACACAAATTTATCGCTGACGGTACGGAAAGTTCGCGATGGACTTCGGTAATTTCATTCTCGGGCGTAGCTAGCTAAATTTAAGAAAAAGAGAAAAAAGAAAGGAAGGAAGACGCAAGCGGTTCCCAGCTTCCTTTCGTCAGGCGCGCGCACTTTACCAGGTATCGCCGCTTCGTTCGGCAGGTCAGGAGAGCGGATTGTTACCAACCATTTTTCTTCTGATCTCTTAACCGCGAGACTTCCCAGGGAAGACGGATAAAAGGGGGACGGCTCGGCATCATCGTTCATCCGTTCGTCACCGCGGGAATCGTTGGGAATCGCACGCGTGCACGGAGGGACGGACGCGCGAGGGATGAAGGCGGAGGGGCGAGAGGTGTCGGACGCGGTTGCATTTGCATAAGGCGAGCTTAAAACGACGGCATAAGGATAGAGGAAGGAAGGAAATGCCGATCGATCTCCCGCAACCGACGTTATTTTCGCGGCCGGTCCTGAATATTCATAAAACAATGATTTGTGGTTTATTGCCGCCGCCGTCGTCGCCGCCGCCGCCGCCGCCGCCGCCGCCG
>NW_011965970.1:0-9452 GCF_000949405.1 Vollenhovia emeryi | reverse complement strand
AAAAATCTTTCAAATATTTCCGTCTGCATTGGTTCTAACAACTCTCTTACATGTAATGTAACAGTCATGCGTTTAAAAATTCATGCGTTATGGCGTTAACTTTAAACTCTCATGATATTGTAAAACTTTGCTAAATTTACAATGTCAAATTCGTCATTGTAAATTTTGCAATGTTTTACGATATCATGAGAGTTTAAAGTTTATAACGCCATATTCGAGGTGATACGGGCGAGGATCCGCGAACGAAAGCGGAAGATCCTGCGCGAGCGGGTCGATCACCCGATCGCTCGTTACGACCGCGAAAAGGGGCTGCGCGAGATAGCGGCGCCGCGGATCCGCCAATCAGTGGGTCGCTCGCCCGGCGTGTCGCCGGGCCCGCAGGGGCGCCACCGCTGTCCACGCGCTTCCGGGTGCGAAATTCGCCCCACACGGCTCGCAGGGCCGGGGCGGTCGATCGTGGGACCGCTCTCCGGCGCGTTGGCCCTCCGGCTTCGCCGGTCCTTAGGGTCTCCGGGGAACCTCCGCCCGTGTTCGCCCCTCGGCTTGCAGTCCTGCTGGCGCCTCGTCCCTTGCCCCTCGGGCGCGGCTCCGCGTGTTCGGGCCCCAGATCCCAGGGCGGCTCGGCTCCTCGGCGTTCACCGCCCGTCGGCGCCTCTCGCCCTCTCCCCTCGACTCGCGCCTCTCGCCGTTTGGCCCCTTGGCTTCCCCGGGGCCGCCGCTCGCTGGCCTCCTCGCGCTCTCGCCCCTCAGCTCTCTCTAGCCTCGCCACCTCTCGGCCACGCCGTCCGTTGGTCCCCTCGCTGGTCAGGTCGGCTCGGTAACGCTCGATGGGCGCGTTACAAAAATAAAAGAAATTTCGGGTAAACGGGCAAGTAAAAAAAAACGTGTAGTTGCGACCTCGGGAGGTTTCCCTACGGCCTTGCGCGGATCCTCTCTTCCCGGGCGGACCGACACCGCGCCTTGGGACGGCAGCGGGGAGCTGGCACGCGGCAGCTAATCCGCCCCGTCACAATATATATAAGGGCCGGACTCAAATAGTTTCGGAGATACAGGCTGAGAAAGGATACAAATAATAAATATATGGTAATTCTTCAGTATAGCTGCTCCACCTCCAAAATCAATCAAATTGGTCTCATTCGACGCATTTTTCAACGAGGAACAACTTTTTCCTCAGACAAAATCGTCGCACTGCCCTGCGAAGCGAGATATTAATTGTTAAAGTTGACAACTTTTAGTGTTAGGAAATCTGTCATACCGACGAAATGTAGCGACACAACATGGGTTTTCGACTTTCCACGTGAAGCGAGATCCACTCCACACCTCTGACATAGGGTGGGTAGGGTTATTTTTAACGATGTGGAGCCGCCCCGAAGGGGGGGGGGGCGGAACACACTGTCTTCACTTCAGAGGAAGTCGCTTTTATGCATAATTACCTATTTTCTTTCTAGTTAGAAATAATTATGTACATGATATAGTAATATTCGTTATAAGTAACAATGCAATATAATTGTTTTTAGATATCTTTCTCTTATTGATACACCATGTGGTTTTGATCCCAAATTTTTTGAAATGTTCAAATTAGCATTGAGGAATAAAAAAGAAATAGAAAAACATGGTGTAATTTTGCTCGACGAAATACATCTTAAAGAGTCTATTAATGTGAATTCTAAAAATCTCACCTATACAGGATTGATTGATTTTGGAGATGAAGGGATACCAACATTTAATCTTGATGAAAAGGCTGATCATGGATTAGTAATAATGTTTCAGCCACTTGCGGATTTTTATTCCCAACCCATAGCAGTGTTTGCTTCCAAGGGACCTGTGTCAGGAGAAGTACTTGCGCAACTTATAATTAAAGTATATACAATACAATACAAATCTATTTATATGTTATATTTTTCTCTTGAAAAAATTCCAAAATGAAATGCTTTTATGTAATTTTGTTTTAAATGTTAGGCTATTGCATTATTGGAAAATATCAATGTTAAAATCCACGGTGTAATTACGGACGCTGCAACCAACAGAAAATTTTGGAATATTATGGGTGTATATGGGAAAAAAAATAATTTAAAAAATGCTTTTAGTCATCCGACTGTAAATGGACGTAGTATATTTGTATTCTCAGGTACCTCACACCTTTTAAAAACTCTTAGGAATCGGCTGTATAATGTCACAAGATCTTGACAACTGGCTGCAAATTTATAACAAAGAAAATTGTAAGTGAATACATCTTCTTTTCTCAGAAAATGATGCTGCATGAGAAAATTCTTTCCAAAAATACACTTGTTGTTAATCTTGTAAGAAACTGATCGATTGAACACTTTTATTTCACTTTTCATTATACTTCATATTTTCATATTATACATTTTCATACGTTTCTAGGTACATGTATGTATGTGTGTGTGTACATTTTTTCATATCATTGCAGAAATAACCCGTACAGAGAAAAGTAACAAAATGATTACTAAAAAATTACTATACATCAGTAATTTAGTCATTAGAAATTACTGATGTATAGTAATTTTCTAATAAATATTTCGTTGTTTTTCTATAAGAGAAGAGCATGTGTTCCTTATTTTACTTTTTAGGTTTTCACTAAACTCCGTTTCACCTTTTTCTGCTTGATGGTTATTACTTTTTCAGCAACACATTAATAAAGAATTTCTATTTTTATTTTTGTTCGCAGTATCGTTAACCTTTATTGTTTCATTCTTCCAGCAAGTGATACACTTAATTCGAAGAATGCCTCCAACGCGACCTCAGAGAAATGTTCCAAAGCCACGAAGATTTCAATCTTCGTCCAGTGAAACAGAAAAGGCCGAAATGATAAAGAAAAGAGGAAGGCGAGGAAAGATTAAAACTGGCGCACAAAACTTCGAAAAGCAAGCAGAATCTGTTAAGGAAAATATCTTGGTTATGAAGAGGGTTCTTCAACTTCAGACTGCACAAACTTATAAACCAACTCCTCTTTGCCCGTTAAATTCTTCATCCGTGTTATCTACAACTCAGGAAACACCAAGTTGTTCAAATATTTCATGGAAGAGAGCTACTACAACTATTGCACAAACTCTCGCAGTCGAATCTGTAAGGAATAGTCCATCACCCGCAACTGAAGCCGCTTCTGCATCCATTTCGAGCAATAATATGACATGTGCAACTATGATAAATCATGAAAACCATTCTTCATTATCACCAACGCAATGTGCAACAACTACAACTTCTACGTTTGTCACTTTGACTCCTAGAAATTCTGTAACATCCGAAACAACGTATCGTTACAATTGCCCGAATTCAGATATGACAGAGCATACTGTACCAAGCTCAACATATGCACCGTTACAGGGACCGATTTCTCGTCAACCTACGCAAGTTACACATGTAACAGCTTGTAATTCTGTAAATGCAATTTCTGACCCACTGGTATATGCTGTGCGAACATGTTTAATACCAAATGCAGATCACTTAAACCAACACAGTGTATCTATGACTCACCACCAACAGCTTATTGAAAACACGCAGAATCTTGCTGAAAGTACACAGCCAGAATTTTTTCGACCGATGGAAACAAGTACTTCTGAACCTTACGAGCACTTATCTAACAATCGAAATAAAGATCAAGAAGATAAACAAGGTGATAATCAAGATAATCAAGAAGATGAACAAAGAAATAATAATGAATCAAATGAATCGGGCGAAGATGAAGAAGACGAGAGTACCAACAAGTCTATAATATCCAACGCTGAATTAGCTAATTTGTCTGCCGTTAATGATCGGAATCAAGTTCAAAATGCGAATGACAGACAATTTGGGTAAGCATATTAGGCACATTATTATTGAGAAAAGATGTTTTTTTAGAAATTACACAATCCCCAAAAATTATGAATTATTGCTAAAAAAAAGTACCTACTGTAACGTATTCATAAGGGTGCGTTTTCACTGAACACGTCACGTGTCGCGTCATGCTCGATAATCTAATGAGCGTACAGCATACAACTGAAAATCGATTACTTTTCCACAAAAGCTGTTCGTTCATTGGACTGTCACGCGTGACGCGCTCAGTGGAAATGCATCGTAATATATCATGCAATATATTTGAAGAAACATAAATATAAATTAAATCTTTGTAACGTTGGAATTTTTGAGCTACGGATAGCCTGGAGATTCCAAGGTTCGGTCGGTGGGCTGGTCGAAGAGTGAAGGATGAGGCTTATATTTCCAATAAAGACTAATTTTATTCTAAGTTCTGCGTACTTACATCTACTACTTAATACTATCACTTATAATACTTAATACTTAACACTATCGCCCATAATACTTAATGCTATTACTTATAGTTCTAAGACTTACAATACTACGGTGTCTATTACTACGTCTTATATTATTATACTAAGTCCGCTTCGGCGGTGATCTTTATACTTGTACGCTGGCGCGCTGCGCTGCTTGTGGTTTATGGCGTATGCTTTCGCGGGCCGGAAGTCGCGTGTGTTCAGTCTCGGCGACGCGAGCGCGGTCTGTTCGGTATCGATGCTCGGCGGCGCGAGCGCGGTACGTTCGGTTCGGTCGCGCTGTTATCGCATGCGCGGTTCGGCGGACGCGGTCGCGGCATAGACTTCTATAGACGGAGCATTAGCTACGACTCTGGACAAGAGGGGTCTGATATTCGGGGCGCGGGAGGCACTCATCTGACATCGACTCTTTCCGGTGAGATTCGGTTCACATTTCCAATACGTGTGCACACGTATATACGGTGCGTTGCTTGTGTGCGAGCGTGCGTGCGCGCGTGGCCGAACGGAAATGTGAACCGAGTATTACCGAATCTCACCGGAAAGAGTCGAAGTCAGACGAGTGATCCCCTTACCGCGATTATCAGTTACCCCTCGTACAAAAGGTCCGTCTATAGAAGTCTATGGGTCGCGGCGCGTGTCGGGGCTGCCGGTGACAGCTCTCGGCACGTGTGTGGAACGGTAGGTTAGGTCGGGGTGTTGTGACGGTGCCGCTCAACTCGCGGATTCTTTTGTCGGTTCGTGCTCACTACGCATCGGACCGTGGTGGAATCGGCACTCAGTGCGTGCCTCGGAAGAGAGGAAGCGGTCGCTCAATACGCGGCCTGGGGTAGACACTCAGCTCGTGTCGTGTTAGGTTAGGTGAGTGATTCCGCTCAGCGCGCGGTTCAGGGGTACCGGGTCCGGCTCAATACGCCTTCTCCGGGGAGACGACCGGCTCAACTCGCTGGTCGGAGGATTCTGCTTCTCTCGGCTCGCTCGGGCTCTTTTATACAGTAAGTTCGTGGGCGCGGGGGTTAGAAACGAGACAGGGGAAGAGCGCAGGGTGGGGAGCAACGTTGCTCTTTGTTGTCACGTTACATCTTTTTGTTCAAGGCTCGGCGATAATTTCGAAAGACTTTTTAATTTCTTGAAGGACATTCGCACAGCAATGAGGACTGGTTTCAACAGGATCCGTCAAGAAATTAAAAGTCGAAAAAGGATCATTTCCAAACCGGATATCTTACCAATGAAAACAGTACACAGCATCGAGGAATTCAATCGATGCGATGATCAACTGTATACTGATGTTGTAAGGAGAATGTCTATCAGAACCATAGAATAACATTTAAATAATACATTCTACCTTCAACAATACAAATTTTTTGCATTTGTCAGTTTCCCTAAACTTGTTTAAGAAATATTTTTAAAGTTTCGAAAATTTTACGACAGTGCTGTACCATTTGCATTACTAATATTTTAATTCATATATTTTGAACTTTCCAGGTTGACCTCCTTACACACATAGGAGGCTTTGACTTACGAAATGCTCTTAATTTGTGCATGAAAGAAATCATGACAGACGAACTATCACTTTCTTATTCGTGGTGGGGAAATAAATTAGATAGGACGCTACCATTTTTCATTCAATAAAATTGGCCAATGCTCTCCAAGGTATGAAATACACTACTTTAAAACTGACAATATAATAACTAATAATAATCTGTAGTTTTATTTCTTTCAACTATTTACTGAGGATGTTAAATTATTAACGTCTTTAAATGTATTTTTCAGATACCATGGCCAATAATAGATATTTTGATCCTCCAACACAAGCCGAATTTAAATCAGGGATGCAAGAGGCTTTACGTGTTGCAAAGCAAAGATTCAGAAACTCTCAACGAAGGCCAAATCCCCCTGAAGTAAGTCAGGAAAAATAACAAGGTGTACCGAAGAGAATTGTGCAATGAATAACAAAAATGTTTTATATTATTTTCGTAACTAATTATATTGGATATATTATAGCATAAATACATTTGTGTTCAAGAAAATAATTCACGAACAAAAATTATTTACACCCTATCTAGAGAGAGAAAGCATATAATTAAGCAATTAATGTTAACACAATGCTAGTAATATGGTCAAGCATCTAATGCTAGCATAATGCTCGGGACTAGCAAACAAGAGGAGTAATGTGAGCAAGCGTCTAATGCTAGCATAATGCTCGGAACTAGCAAGCATGAGCAATAATGTGACCAAGCATTTAATGCTAGCATAATGTTTGGAACATGCAAATAACATTTCCACTTTAATGCTGACATAATCATAACAACATGTTTACATCTGTTAGCAAATTGAAAACAATGTATGCTTAGTCTTTGCTAACAGTATGTCCATTCAATATCTCTCTTTTAGCAATACATTTAATTATGACAATATGTTCACATTATGCTAGCTATACTAAAACCACTCAAAAATTGAATTCATATTCCTAGCAAAGAGCTAGGATCAGTTGCTAGCATTTTATTGACATACGTTGCTTGAGCATACTGGCTATCTGGGTATCTAGGGTAGTGGTCGTAGTAGCTTTTAGCGTGGCTGACTCTTCCGTTCGCCGTTTCGCGCTCGCTTAATCTTCGATATCTCTCATTTTCACGCTCTCCTTCTCTTCTTCCCTTCTTTCGTTCACGTTCTACATTTATCAGTCTCGCATATTCAAGTGACTTCCGTCACGTTTTCCGGAATTCCGAATTCTTCCCTCTCCCCCCCCCCCTTTTTTTGTGGCGTGGAGTCGCGCTCGAGAACCAATCTCCGCGATGAAATTTGTCGATAAAATCATTTTTGCTCCACCTTGAGATTAACTTTGTCGATAACATAGCATACTATACCGGAGATTTACCAATTTAACCAAATAGATATGCTGATGACAGTTGACACAAATCAATATATTAGATTTGAACTATTGAAAAAAAACATTTTAAACTATTTCTAAAATTCATTACAAATAAACAGAAATAGTTTCTTAATAAAAGTTTTGCATACATTTTTACACTAATTTCATTAATGTCAAAGACGTGTGGTTCAAGAAAGCACCTTTATCACTGGCCATTTTGCCATCCCTGAGCACGCGAAATTCTAGCTTTGCTATTCGAGATGTTTAAACTGTTCCCATTTGAAAACTATTATAGCCTCGACTTTTTCGTATTAGAATTTTCATCTCAAAATGTTACAAAGTACTTGTCATTAAAATATTTATCGCCAGTTCAGGTACACCCTGTATATATACTATTATATTAAGTATATAGTGCGTTTAACTATCCTTTTAACTACCCTTTTACCTATTTATCTATTCTTTTTACGTATCTTCTATTTTATCCTCTGTTCTATCTCTATTCTACATTAAATCCATTCAATCATTCATATTTCATTTTTGGAAATGTAGTCACTAATCGCGTAACTCAGGATCGTAAGGGAGAAGAATAGGTGACGCTCAGTTGTATCTTCTGATCCCGTAAATTCGCTCAGTAGTTCTCCTAGCGCTGCAAGGATAGGACGTGGCGTCGAAGGTGAGCCACCATTCCCAGGCATAAATGCCGATCTGCTTTCGGCCGTTCTATCTCTTTCCAACCGTAAATCTTCTAACTGTTGCTGCATGCGGTCGTTCTCACGTCTCATACAATCTAGATCTCTCATGAGGTTTGTTAGCATCTCGTTCTCGCCCGAACCGCCTTACCTCGCCAAATCCTCCGTCGACGGTACTCCTCCGTCGGTCCCTCTCGGAAGGTTGTCCTCCGAATCTTCGTCTTGCGCCGTCTGTAGGTCCCTCGCATCCTCATCCAACAGCGCATTTCTCGCGATATCCTTCCACGCTCCACTGGGATCATAAGAATATAGTCTTTTTATTGACGTTGCCTTATCGCCTGCTTGTGGTAGTTTTAGCTGCTTAAGAGTCGCCTTCAGTTGCGTGACTTTGAATTGTTCGTCAGCCATAATTCGTACGGTTTCCACGTAACACCGCACTATTCACATAAATTTGCGTAAATCGTAACTCGCTACGCGAACCCACATAAACTGTCGGATAGTCCGATCGCGAGTCAGAATGAGTCTATATCCCACTTCTGAAACTAATGTAGTCACTAATCGCGTAACTCAGGATCGTAAGGGAGAAGAATAGGTGACGCTCAGTTCCTTACTCTAAGGCCACTTTATTTCAACTGCTTCTTCTCGAGAGAGACGCGTCGCTCGCTCGCAATTTGTTTAAACAAAACGCGCGCGAAAAACGTGCACGATCCCGTTGCTACCCGCCTCAACTCGCAGATGCGAGAAGGCCTCGCGTCTCTCTCTCTTTCCGACTACAGAAATGTATATAATTATTTTCTTTAATTTTGTATCAAAGAAAACAATTATGTACATTTTCTCCTGACGAAAGAGACTATCACCTTCTCGCGGTTTTCGTTGAGCAACAATGTGTACGTTTACTCTATTTACAAAAACTGACGTGTACAAAGACTTATTCTTCTCTTCAGTCATTGTCGCCTGATACATTTTTACTTTTTACTGGAAAGAATCCTTCAATTCTTGTTCATCGTTAAAAATTAATGCAAATTATTAGATTTTTAATACAAATGTATACTATTAATAAAATTATCGTAAATCATCTTTTTAATCAATTATTTTAATCATTAAAATTATTTACAGATGATTTCGTTACAAAAAGACGTACACGTTGGCCAAGAGTGGACACCTATCATTCTTTTTATTTTTTCTATTAATTTAATAATTTTATTAAGACATGGTAGTGTCTCATGCATAAAACAGACGCGAGATGATATAGACAAGCCAAGCCGCTAGCCGCTACATCGAAAATTGTTAGCTGAAACGCATGTAACGCGTGCTAGCTATATTCCATTAGAGCGCGGAGAAAAAAGAGACATATACGTCTGTCCTCTTCTACCGCCGAAGCCGACCGAACCGCGCCGAGCCGCGCCGAGCAGCCCGCCGTCCGCTACACGACCGCGTGATTGTGTGTGTGCCGGGCGCCCCACCCAGTGATGCCAGCCGGGAACGTTTACCCGCATGCTGCCGCGATGGAGGGGGTTGGAGAGGGGATAGTCCATCTGACCACGCGTGCGCGCGCATGCTCGCACACAAGCAACACGTCGTAAAAACGTGTGCGCTCGACGCTTG
>NW_011965969.1:0-9434 GCF_000949405.1 Vollenhovia emeryi | reverse complement strand
TTATAACAGAACTAAATGAAACCGAAAATGACACTCAGAACATTCAACTCGAGACAGGAATTTTACTCTCAGAAAATTTAAACAAAAATAATAATGATAAAATTGCTAATACCTCTAATTCACAGATAATAATACCACCTAATCTTTTACAGATAATAAATAATTTAGCAGGAGATTATGACTATGATGAAATTTGTCAAGAGAAAAATTCAGGTACAGATTTTCATGAAGTTTTGACAGATGAAACAAGAGGAAATAATTCTAATCCAGAAGGAGATCAAGACAGCCTGAGCTACGATGAAGACTCGAACGAAGAAGATGAAGAAGATAACTTTGAAGAAGAAGATGATGACAGTGACAAAGACATTGACGAAACATATAACGAACTTGAATCAGACGATCTAATTAACGAAACAGAAAAACAGATGGAAACACGCGGACAGAAATCTAGTATCATAAACAGTCGCGATCAAATTTTTATGAGAAAAGAAAATTATTTATACCTTTTAACAAAGGACGGGAAACCTTGTGATGAGGGATCTAAACAACTTAAAAAACGAAACTTAATACCTAAAATTAAAGAAAATCAAGTAGGAAACTTTAAAGTAATTAAAAGGGGGAATAAATATCATCTAATTTTTATTTGCAAACAAAATATTCAAGAAAGAATAACCTCGAAAATTTTACTAGAATTTGGAACTAAATTACGTAAAATAATAAAGGAAAATTCAATTAAAGTATTAAATGTTGCTAAATCAAAGGAAATAGATAATATCTCTTGGGAAAAAATTTTTAAACAAATTCAACAATCAATACTTGGAACATCAACCAAATTAATAATATGTCATGGATTGGTAAAAATCCCAGAAATCGAAAATCAGAAAGACATAATTGAAGAAGCTCATTCTTCCAAAATTGGAGGTCATAAAGGAATAACTAAAACTTATGTTGCGTAGCATCCCGTGCGTCGTGCACGACATATACATATATACGCATATATCATGTCGGGACCACACTCGGACTCTGTTCGACATAAAGGGATGCGGCTGGCGGCGTCGGCTCCGTGCAAAGGCGAGCGGCGAGTCGGCGTCGCGCGGGCCTTTGTTTGCGTGGTCGCGGCGTTTTTGATCTCGCTTCCGCGTTTCCCCCCGGGTCCCCCTTTTTTGGGTCCGCGGTTCCTGTGATCCAGGACAGCCAATGGGCGTGCGATTCCGGAGACGGGGATTCTGGTGGGGATCGGGCGGGATATAGGCACGATGCTCGCGGGCATCTTCACCAGTTAGCAAGGGTGATCTTAGTAAGTCAGTCGTCGATATCGAAAACGTCCGTGCCGAAGTAGAGTGTGATCGCGACTCAGAGTTACGGCTCCCAGGCGTGGTCGCGATCAGAGTGTCCGGTTCCGGTGTGACAATAATCGTACGCGCAGAGAACATTGTCATTGTTTCAATCGCGGCTCAGGGCACTAGCCTCAAGGCGTTGCCGCGGTACTTCGTGCGGTTCCTCATGCGACCTATTTGACTATAATCGAAGTGTAAAGGGAAGAATAAACTCGAAACAAAAAAACACAAGGTTTTTTTGTCATCAAGCGAAACCACGGTGCGAGCACGAAGGTGCCCGTATTCGACACAGAACATTTTGGTGCCTCCTGTGAGGTAGTGCTTCGATCCGCGCAAGAAACGCGCTACATCCTGCAGACTGCCTCACACGTACGAAGAGCGGATCATCCGAGTTGACGGATAGAAAGACGAGTTCAGCCGCATTCAGCGAGCCGGTAAGAGTAAGTCGTTCAGTCCAACAATCCCATTCCTACGCATATCAAAATGTCTGATAAAATCAAATTCCTCGTACAAAAAAGAACGTCGTTGAAGTCACAAATAACGAATCTGGCTAATCTCGTCGGAGATGGGAAAATAGACAACGCGGCTTTGAAACTACGAAGCGCTCGCTTAACGCACTTGTATCACGCGTTCGAAGAGCATCATGATGAATTAGCTATGTTAGATCCAAACGAGAATCATCAAGTCGAATTCGAGACCATCCAGGAACGTTTCTATTGCCTCGCGGGAAAGATCGAGAACATTTTAAATCCGGGTGATGCGTCCGAATCAAGTGCCAGCGTGTCGAACGAAGAGGCGCGACGCGATAACGTCGTACCGCCTATCGGAAAACGGCGAATTAAGTTGCCAGAAGCGCCGTTGCCGACCTTCGACGGTAGGTTCGAAGACTGGCTGTCGTTTAAGAACGCATTTTACAACATGATAGGTTCGCGAACGGATTTAGCCGAGTTAGATAAGTTGCAATACCTCAAATCTGCCTTAACCGGCGAAGCCGCGAATAAAATAAAAATTTTCGAAGTCGACGGAATAAATTATTCCAAGGCTTGGGACTTGTTAGAACGAGCGTACGAAGTTCGAAGGATTTTGATATCGCGACACCTTTCTTTGATATTACATTTACCTGCGTTAGACAAGGAAAACACGAGCGGTTTGACTAGACTCGCGGACGATGCGCAGCAGCACGTTGCATCGTTGAGTTCTTTAGGAGTTTCGATCGGGCCTGAAATGATCGTGCATTTAATAGAAGGTAAGCTGCCGAAAATAACCGTAGAGAAATGGGAAGCTACGCTCGAAAGAGACGAGTTTCCGAAGCCCGATCAAATATATGAATTTATATATAAAACAGCGGTATGCGCGTCGAAACGTGAAAAGGTGAGGGCGACTGATACGGAAAGAATCAAAGGGGAACCCCCGAGTAAGAAGAAACGGGGTTGTTCGGGTTAGTGTCGCTTCATCCGCCTGGACAAAGCCCTATCCGAATTTAGAATTTATCGGGACGCCTCAAGCGTCCGGTACGCGCATAAGTCTCATAATTATCAAAGCCACGAGCCCGTAGATAAGGAAGTGGGATGCAGTCTGGGAAGGGATCATACAATCACGACACAATATTCTCGCGTTACACACCCACTTGCTTAGGCATAAAAACCCTTCGAGTTAAGGGAAAAGCCCGAGCAAGCGTACCTTTTATTAACTTGACACCTGACCGCAATATCAGCGGCGCAGGCAAGCACCCGTCACGTACAAGTCCATTCACATCCTATTCGCAGTCGTCTTTACATTAAGTGCCGGCGCAACACACGGTAACGATCTCTCGGCGCGACCGTAATGGCTACGCTAGCCCGTAATGGCGGTGAGCCGTTGGTGGCTAACACCTCCCCTCCCGTACAGGCACGATCTCGCATCGCCCCGCGCGAGCCGCTGCTACGCACACGGAAATGGCCACGGTGGCCCGAAATGGCGGCGCGTCGTCACTGGCGAATACCGCCCCCCTCTCCCGTCGGGAACATCCGTCGTCCCGCTATCCCCGCGGAAGGTTCGCCGGGCCGCGGTGCTACCGCGGCCGGATCGGTGAGAGAGGACGGTGCTTCCCACCTCGGGACTGCGTCCCCGCCCGGGAACACGGCTCGCAACCACCGGACCGGCGAGCCGGCCGGATCGGTCGCGCCCACGACCCCCAGATCGGCGAAGAGCCGGGTCGGCGCCCTCACCTCCCCTCCCGCGGGCTCCCTCAGTTACCTCTATCCGCGGTGCGCACGCGAGGTACAGCGGCGGAAGGCCCGAACGGCCGCCACCGCCCGCACCCCTCCCCTCGTGCGGCTCACCATTACCTCTATCCTTCCCGATTCCGCTCGTAACCGCCAGACCGGCGAACCAGCCGGATCAGCCGCATGTGCGACCGCCAGGCCGGCGAACCGGCCGGATCGGCCTCCTCGTACGATGTCGAAGGTCCTCGCTTTCTTCCGGTGGCCGGATCCTTCCTGTCCCCGTTCCACCGTCGTTGTGTAATGGACGATGGTCGCTCGGCCTCCCGCGCTCGTAAGCTGGATAGCGCAGGATCTGCGGGCACCCTCCACCGTCCTCTCGACCGCCCTCTCGCAACGGTCGGCTAGCTGTCGCTGGGTCCACGGGGACCACGGGCCTTTCCGTTGATCTCCGAAAGGCTCTCTCCTCCTTCCCGAATCGCACTGTAGTCCGCACTAAATCCTACATCGACCGTTGTCCTTCACGGTCGCACTGCACACACTCACTGTCGCTAGCCGGAAGAAACTGCAGAAGCGGCGACTCCCACGCCGCGCTCGCTTCCGTCCGCACGCGCTCGCACGCCGCGCACGCGCAGCCGGCGCCGCCGAGCACCTACGCCATGCCCGCGGCAACGCCGCTCCGCCGGTAACCCGGCTACTACAAATCGTGGTTCATTCGCCGCGAACAGGGGTTATTCGTCGAATCAAGCATTAGTCCTAAACGCGACGCGTAATTGTATAGCGTGTAAAGCGAAACGACATCCCTTATATTTATGCGATAAATTTAAGCAGCTTTCAGTCCCCAAGCGTATCGAAACGGTGAGAAATGCAAGGCTATGCTATAATTGCTTGCGGTCTCATCGCGATAGCCCTTGCAAATTTTCCAACTGCACAATTTGCCAGAAAAGGCACAATACTCTGTTACATTTGGATCAACATCAAAATGTAAAGCAATCGGTCGCCTCCGAAGCCGAAACTAAGCAGACCGCATGACTATCCAAAGCGAGCGACGGCGGAGGGACGAGTCGTGCAATGATCTTGCACGCGGCTCCTCCCCAACTACTGGCGAGCGCGTTAGTTCATATCCGTGATCGTAAACATAATTTGGTGGAGTGCCGAGCTTTACTGGATACTTGTTCCACAGCAAATTTCATCTCAGAGTCTATTCTAAAACAATTAGACGCGCACATACTCGAACATTCGTCACCGGTCGGCACGATCAATGACACAAGTACGGAATCCAGGGGTATGGTGCGAATCACTATACAGTCCATACATGATAATTTCCGCAGAGATCTTACGTGTTTGGTGATACCGACCATAGCTGATCTGATTCCTTCCGAGATGTTTCCCAGAGATACGATTAAAATACCGTCAAATATTAGATTGGCGGATCCGAAATTCCATCTGCCACGAGCGGTAGATTTATTGATCGGTTCGGGACTTACCTTATCTTTGTTCTCAATCGGGCAGATCAACTTATCCCATGAGGAGCATGATTTATACTTGCAAAAAACCCGACTCGGATGGGTGGTGGTCGGTGGCGCGTCGTCACAGGTTCCATCCAAACCGGCGTGTTATTTGACGAGGCTCGAAAGTCAGTTGAGTAAATTCTGGTCAGTCGAGGAAGTTAGAGAAAATAGAGTAAGTTCGGCCGAGCACATCGAGTGCGAGGCGCACTTCGAAAGAACGGTGTTTCGCGATAACAGTGGACGTTACAAGGTTCGTTTGCCATTTCGCGAATCGAACGCGCGTTTAGGCGAATCGCGCTCCGTCGCGTTCAAGCGTCTATTAGCTTTGGAACGTAAACTCAAGTCGAATGTTACGTTGGGGCTCGAATACGCCCGAGTGATCGAGGAATATTTGACCCTAAATCACATGTCGTCGGTGGAACCTCCTGAGGACGATGGTTATTATATGCCGCACCACGCGGTGATCAAGGAATCGAGCAACACAACGAAGGTACGAGTGGTGTTCGATGCTTCGGCTAAAACAAATAACGGAATGTCTCTAAATGACGCGTTAATGATAGGGCCTACGATTCAAGATACATTGTTCTCCCATTTGATTCGTTTCCGCACATACAACTACGTCATAACCGCGGACATTGAAAAGATGTATCGTCAAGTGTTGCTGCACGAAGATGACCGTCGATATCAGCGGTTCCTTTGGCGCGTGGGAAATGAAGTTAAAACGTTTCAGCTTAATACGCTCACATTCGGCGTGGCGCCCTCGTCCTTCCTTGCGATTCGGGTTCTCCACAAACTTGCTGAGGACGAACGGTGCGTCTATCCCAGAGCGGCTCAGGTCATCACCAAACATTTGTACATGGACGATTTACTAACTGGTGCGGATACGATCGCCGACGCGCGCGCGATCAGAGACGAAACAATCGCCTTATTAGAACGGGGTGGATTTTCCATAAGACAGTGGGCGTCCAACGATACGCGTGTCATTGATGATTTATCCTCCAACGCGTTACACGCCAACTTCGTGTTTAACGTGGATCCCGCCGTAAAAACGTTGGGGATAACGTGGAATACCCGAGATGATAAAATGTACTATTCGGTTCGTCCGATTAAAGTCACCCAGAAATTGACGAAACGAAAGATATTGTCGGAAATCGCGAAGATCTTTGATCCGATAGGTTTGCTAGGTCCGATTATTTTGCATGCAAAGCGCCTGATGCAAGACATATGGCGTTCCGGTTTACATTGGGACGAATCCGTCCCGCAGGCCATATACACGGAATGGATGGAGTTCGTTCGACAATTAGAGTCCGTAAATCAATTTACATTCGAACGTAAGTTGCTAGCAAGCAATTGTCGCGACATTCAGTTTCACGGGTTTTGCGATGCCAGTAGTGTCGGTTACGGTGCGTGTCTTTACATTCGCTCAAGCGAGGGGCATGAGAATACCGTGGTCAGGTTAGTGTGCGCCAAATCCAGGGTTGCGCCGTTGAAACCTGTAACCATCCCGCGTTTGGAACTCTGCGGCGCGCTGTTGTTGACGCAATTATATCGCGAAATGAGCGCGGCATTGAACTTCGCGCCCAATAAGGTAATTTTTTGGTGCGATTCGACGATCGTTTTGCACTGGATAAAAACGCCGCCTCATCTTCTTAAAACGTTTGTAGCCAACCGTGTCGTGGAGATTAGGGATAACGCGGAATCTAATGAATGGCGACACGTTCGAACGAACGACAATCCGGCGGACGCATTGTCAAGGGGTCAATTGCCTCATGCGTTTGTGCAAAACGAAATGTGGCTGACCGGACCTCCGTGGTTGATTAAAGGCGAAAGCGAATGGCCAGATGAAATCATCCCAGCAGTCGAAATAACGGAACTAAAGAAAAACGTTTGTTTGATAACCACAACGTACGATGTCGAGATTCTCAATAGGTATTCGTCCTATTCTAAATTACTTAGGGTCGTCGCGTATTGCCTTCGTTTCCGGCGCATCACCATAGGCGCGAAAGCATTGTCGGCAGGCGAAATTATTAATGCCGAATGACGAATCTTAAAAATCCTTCAAGGTTCTCAATTTGTTAATGAACTCAAAGAGCTCAGACTCAAGGGTTCGATAAGCAAGGGCAAAGTCGTAAACCCGTTCCTGGATGATGATGGACTGATTCGTGTAGGGGGTCGTCTCCAAAGATCGAATTTAACCTTTAATCAGAAACACCCGATTCTGCTTCCGAGTCGGCACCGTTTAACGGATAATATTATTCGCGAGGTCCACGAAGCGCATCATCATACGGGCATCCAGACTACTTTGTCCATCATACGACAAAGATTCTGGTTGCTCGACGGACGGAATCAGGTGCGGAAGATCGTGCGTACCTGCGCGCGTTGCTCGCGTTTTAGCGCCAACGCGATAGAATACAAGATGGGGAATCTCCCGTCGGCTCGCGTACGCGAAGCGATGCCATTCGCCAACACCGGTGCCGATTTTTGCGGACCCTTTTATGTAAAAGAGAAGAAGTACCGCAACAGAGGTCGCGTAAAGGTCTACGTGTGCGTATTCGTGTGTATGGCTATAAAGGCAATACATCTCGAGATAGTCAGTGACCTAACGACTGACGGGTTTCTCGCGGCGCTACGACGGTTTATCGCTAGACGCGGTCTACCTGAGCGAGTTTATTCCGACAATGGAACCAACTTCGTGGGGGCGAACCGTCAGTTAAAGGAACTATACGTTTTGCTAAATTCTGAGGAACACAAAACTAGGGTAAATAGATTTGCGTGTGAACACCGGATCACATGGCATTTTATACCACCAGCCGCGCCGCACTTTGGTGGTTTGTGGGAGTCTTCAGTAAAACTCTTTAAGCATCACTTCAAACGCGTGGTCGGGGAATCCCTGTTCACGTTTGAGGAATTGAATACGTTCGTAATTGAAGTTGAGGGCATTCTGAATTCCCGACCAATCACCTGCCTATCCTCTGATCCGAACGACTTGCTCGCTTTAACTCCTGCCCATTATTTAATTGGCAAACCATTAACGACTCTCCCGGAGGGAGACTTATCCGATGTTTCAGCCAATCGCTTATCTACTTGGCAACATATTACAAAGGTTCGGCAAGACTTTTGGGCACGTTGGAACCTCGAATATCTCAACGAGCTCCAAATGCGTCATAAATGGGCCAAGGATGGACCGAGGCTCGACGTCGGGACCATTGTGTTGGTGAAAGACAAAAACTTGCCATGTGGACGTTGGACAATGGGCAGAATTTTGGAATTACATCCAGGGAAGGACGGAACCACGCGAGCGGTCACCATTAAAACAGCGACTGGAGAAATGAAGAGATCCGCTAATATTCTATGTCCTCTGCCAATCGAGCAATAGTTCGAGCGTAATTCCATAATTCATGTATTCTGCGTTGCGATACGCCTATGCGAGATAACATCACTGAATGCGCAATTAGTCGACGAATCTATGCGAGGAGTACTCCGTTATAATTCTATACGTCATATTTTATGCGAGCATGATCTAAGATAGTTGATCGTGATCCCTCTCAACGGGGGGAGGATGTTGCGTAGCATCCCGTGCGTCGTGCACGACATATACATATATACGCATATATATCATGTCGGGACCACACTCGGACTCTGCTCGACATAAAGGGATGCGGCTGGCGGCGTCGGCTCCGTGCAAAGGCGAGCGGCGAGTCGGCGTCGCGCGGGCCTTTGTTTGCGTGGTCGCGGCGTTTTTGATCTCGCTTCCGCGTTTCCCCCCGGGTCCCCCTTTTTTGGGTCCGCGGTTCCTGTGATCCAGGACAGCCAATGGGCGTGCGATTCCGGAGACGGGGATTCTGGTGGGGATCGGGCGGGATATAGGCACGATGCTCGCGGGCATCTTCACCAGTTAGCAAGGGTGATCTTAGTAAGTCAGTCGTCGATATCGAAAACGTCCGTACCGAAGTAGAGTGTGATCGCGACTCAGAGTTACGGCTCCCAGGCGTGGTCGCGATCAGAGTGTCCGGTTCCGGTGTGACAATAATCGTACGCGCAGAGAACATTGTCATTGTTTCAATCGCGGCTCAGGGCACTAGCCTCAAGGCGTTGCCGCGGTACTTCGTGCGGTTCCTCATGCGACCTATTTGACTATAATCGAAGTGTAAAGGGAAGAATAAACTCGAAACAAAAAAAACACAAGGTTTTTTTGTCATCAAGCGAAACCACGGTGCGAGCACGAAGGTGCCCGTATTCGACACAGAACAACTTATAATCGAATTCGACAAAATTTTTACTGGGATAATATTAAATCTGATATCCGAAACTATATTAATCAATGTTTACAATGCCAAATTAAAAAATTAGTTAGAGTAAAAACCAATGATAATCACGGATACACC
>NW_011965968.1:19006-26044 GCF_000949405.1 Vollenhovia emeryi | reverse complement strand
GCAATTTCTAATTAGAAAAAAAAGTAAAGTAAAGTGTGCAAATTAGAAATTTGCACATGGCTTCCTCATAGAGGAAGCTTTAAGAGCGAAATAAGAATAATTTGAATACTTTCAAGAAACATCGTAGTAAAGTTAGATTTCTCTCTTAAAGCTTCCTCTATGAAGAAGCCATAACAATAGAAGCAATGCGCAAATTTCTAATTTGCCTACTTTAATGATGAGGAAGAAATGTGCAAATTTCCAATTTGCACGCTTCAATGATGAGGAAGCAATATGCAAATTTCTAATTTGCACACTTTCAAGAAACATCGAAAAAAATTAGATTTCGCTCCTAACCTTCCTCTATGAGGAAGCCATGTGCAAATTTCTAATTTGCGCACTTTACTTTACTTTACTTTTTTCCAATTATTAATATATTTTTTCAGTCTAAAAAAATGTTAGTTCCATATATTTTATCAGAATCTCAAAGATTTGTGAAACTTTTATGTATCAATTTCTTAAAACCAGATGTTATTAAGGAAGAACAATTTTGTGATATTAATATTTATTATCCATATAATTTACTTCCACTTGAACAAATTAATATAGGAAAACCAGCATTAGAAACTTCAAAAGATTGTAAGGATGTTGACATTACTGTGTTTAAAACTAAATGTCTAAAATTCTACCAAGTTTCTGTAGAACAAGCCATTAAACGCTTACCATTAAAAGATAAAATTTTAAGTGAATTTCAATTTGTTATCCCTAACATGTGTTTAAATAAAAAAGTAACTATTACTAATTTATGTAATAAATATTGTGATATTCTCGATATTTCTAAAGTTTTACAGGAGTATGAGTTCATAGGCTCATATTTTTTTAGGTGAAGAGAAGAATGTTCTAGAAAATCTAAATATTATTGAATTTTGGGCAAAATTAAGAAATATAAAAAATTTTAATGATGAATATTATTTTAGAAATATATGCAAACTTGCAGAAATTGTTTTGGTCTTGCCTCATTCTAATGCAGATGTAGAGAGAGTGTTTTCTATGTGTTCCGATAAAACGAAAAAATGAAATCAACTCACAAGTTCAACAATAAGCGCTTTACTTCGTATAAAAATTGATATGAATAATTGCAATTCAAATTGTATGACGTATCCAATAGATAAAAAGTTAATACACGATTATAACCAAAATGTTTGTGCGTATAAACATAAGGACAATAATACTACAATTTAAGAAGACTGTATTTTTGTAGAGTCAGATAATGAATAAGATGTTGTGTTTGGTATATAAAATAAATGTTTCTTTCTTCAAAATACTTCTATTTACTTTATTTAATCAAAATCAATCCGTACTATAACGTTTTAGTTTACACTAAAGATTTAATAAGCATATCAAATAATGAGTTATAGTGAATCAACCAATGACTAAATTTATTTAATAAGAAATAGACCTAGTTTACACCGATTGTTTGATATGCGTATCAAACAGTAAATAACTAGTAAATGGATTTAGTCATTGGCTGATCGGCTGAAATAAACTATTTGATACGCGCATCAAATGATCGGTGCAAACTAAGCTATAAGGTTTTAGATCAATTGCAGTATATAAAAATCATTAAAAAACAAAGTGTAGGGAAAAGTAGGGATTTTTTATCTGGTAGGTAGGGACAAGATCTTTTAGATTAGTGGCAACACTGCTCATTGATCACGTGATCTCACGATCCTCTCACGTAACTCTCATCGGCCGGCGAGACCCGACAGACACACTCACCCTTGCCGGACATCTCACTCCCCAAGTTCCCCGGGGAGTATGCCGCATGGCCTGCCTTTCGAGATCTCTTCTCAAGTCTGATCATCTCGAACGAGCAGCTCACAAACGTGGAGAGACTTCATTATCTCCGCTCGGCGCTCATATACACAGTGACATTCATCGATCATGTGATACCACGGCTCTCTCACGTGTCATCTCACCATGTCGGACGATCATAAAACGGGCAAGGCGGACCGCCCGGTAACTCAGCAACTGGAACTGCGGCCGGGAGATCGCTTATCCTCGAGGACGGCGTCTCCGGTTCGGCTCTCCACGGAACTCGCCCTGAAGGTGCAGACGCAGCTGGGTCGGATCTCTACTCTCAAGGCCATCGCAGAAATTCTCCCGGAGTCCCTTGCAGAGATTTCTATTGAAGAGGTAAATCAGCTCTGGCGTCAAATTGAGGAGACGCACAAGGCGTTTCTCAAGGAACACACCTACTTCGAGGTCTCATGGCCCTCTGCGCTCACTCATCACGAGCATTTCTCGGGGAACGCTCATCAGGAGAAAATGCTGTGCCACATGCAAGCGCGACGCATCATCGGCGTACTCCGCCACTCACTGACAGCTTCGTCCGCTCAATCAACCTGTGGCTCGTTGGTCACGACCGCAAATTGAAGAGACGGTGCAGTCGTCGAGACCAGCTCACACGTCCGCTCATCCTGCTCAACTCTACTCGCCACAGCCGTGGCAGCTCATCCACCACTCATCGCTCAGCGCGTCTACTCATTGACGCAGGATCTGAACTCACCTTCGTCACGGAGAATCTCATTCGGCAGCTCAACATCCCTCGTCACTACTCAAGTATTGTCGTCACTGGAATTGCAGGCAAGGAGTGTACTCGGACACGAGGAGTCGTGTCACTCACGCTACGCTCGACACCTTCCAACTCAACTGCCACAATTCAAGCTCATGTCCTCCGGACAGTTACGTCAATCTTACCACATTTCGAAGCAGAACCGGAAGAATGGCCGCATCTCAGAAACTTGGCATTTGCCGATCCAGACTGTCTCATCCCGCGGCCTGTTGACATCCTCATCGGCGCAGACGCTTACAGGCAAATCATCAAGCCCAATATCATCAGGCATTCTCCACTCATGCCGATAGCGCAACTCCCCATTTTCGGATGGCTCGTTCTTGGATCAGTCAATAGAGAAGCAACACGCACATCAACGCATCATGCTGCTACTCAATTCAACGAGGATGCTCGTAATGAGTTACTGACGAAATTTTGGAATCAAGAGGAGGTGCCTACTCACGATGTCACTCAGCTCACTCCTAACGAGCAAAGGTGCGAGAAGCACTTAAATACTACACACTCTCGTGATTCTTCAGAGAGGTACATCGTCAGGATTCTACTCAATTCACCAGACGATCTTTTGGGTGATTCTTACAACGTCGCTCATCAATGTCTGAAGGGATTACGCAGACGATTCTCAAGGGATGTGAATTATCAATGTCTCTATCAACAATTCATGATTGATTACGAGACACTCAACCACGTGACGAAGGCATCATCCATCTCCAGTCATCGCTCACATTTTCACCTGACACATCACGGTGTTCTCAAGCCGGACAGTATTACAACAAAACTGAGGGTAGCTTTTAATGGCTCTAGCGCATCCACATCAGGCTACTCGGACAACGACTTCATGTACACTGGAGCAAAGTTACATCTGAACATCTCAGAGGTTCTACCATGGATACGTAGACATCGTCACATGTTCGCTACGGACATCACCAAAATGGACAGACCGATTCAGATTCACAAGGATGACTGGGAGTTACAGCGGATACTCTGGATGGACAATCAGCTCAATGAGGTGCCATATCATTCAACAACGGTCACTGACGGGACGAAGGTCGCACCATTCTCAGCCGGACGGACCTTGTTACAATTAGCAGAAGATGAAGGACATAGTTTCCCACTAGCTGTGCCATCCATCACTCATGACAGGTATGTCGATGACATATTTGATGGTGCAGATACAATACAACAATTGCAGGAGGTCGCACATCAACTAAAGGGCCTTTGCATGGCGGGCGGCTTCCCACTGGCAAAATGGCATGCAACTCATCTCGACATACTCAAGACTGTCACCGACAGCGAAGACCAAGGCTCACAAATCACCTTCGACGATTGCGCAACCAAGATACTCGGACTCAAATGGCTCCCTCAAGAAGATACTTTTGCATTCTCAACCCGAAGCTCACGCTCGGAAGACAGACTCACAAAACGCCTCGTCTTATCTGAAGTGACTCAGATACTCGATCCACTTGGTTTTGCATCACCTGGCGTGATCAAGGCCAAAATTCTCTTGCAGGAGCTGTGGCTGCACAAGCTCCAATGGGATGATCCACTGCCATCCCAGCTCTCAGCCCGGTGGCTCATCATCAGAGAAGAACTCACAAGCTTGGCCAAGCTCTCAATACCACGGTGGCTCAACACGTGGAGCGACTCGCAAGTGGAACTTCATGGATCTATGATGCTTTTCAATTGGCAATGGCTGCAGTCATATACATATCCGTTCACGACTCAAACGGCGCCACGTTCTCACTTGTGTGCTCCAAGACTAAGGTAGCACCTCTCAAGCGGCTCTCAATCCCGCGACTAAAACTCACGGCTGCTCTACTGCACTCTCGACTCATGCAATACGTCAAAGCCACTTTGAACATGGACGTAACGGCAACTCACATGTGGACGGAATCTCTAGCGACACTTTCATGGATCACCTCTGTGAAAGGTTCATGGATCAGATCTCATGCATCACGCTGGAAGGATTTTGTCAGAAACAGGGTGGCTCGAATTGAAGAACTCACTCCAGCTGCTCACTGGAGATACATACCTGGAACTTCCAATCCGGCTGATTGCGCATCACGAGGCCTCCTGACTGCTCAACTTCCAAGTCAATCACTTAGGTGGACGGGACCACCATGGATACTCAACCCAGACTCATGGCCGTCGCAACCTGCACTCTCTGAAGAATTGAGTGCAACAGAAGCTCGCCCAGGCGTTTCGCTATTGACGGTTACGCCAAGGACTGAATACCAATGGGAACTCATCTACAGATACTCAAACCTCACTAAACTATTGAGGATTACAGCTCTCTGTTTCAGATTCGTCTCACGGTTGAGGAAAGTCCACGACTCATTGCCTGTCAGACTCATCTCTCCAGAGACCTTGAAGAAAGCGAGGCTCTTCTGGATTCAGGCAACTCAAGCAACGTAATTCTCGCACGAGCTCAAGGCATTACAGGCAGACTCACCGTTGGCAAAGGCGCACGCATTCAACAGATTGACTGCGTACATCGACGCTCAAGGAGTCATTCGCGTTGGCGGACGACTCGCTCACGCAGCTCTCTCACTCGATGCGACACATCCTGTAATATTGCCTCGTCACTCTCAGCTGTCGTCATTGATCATCGCTCACGCTCATCAACGGACTCTACATGGAGGCACGCAGCTCACGCTGTCACACATCCGACAACAATACTGGATTCTCGGCGGGAGGGCTCCTGTCAAATCTCACATTCTGCGGTGTGTCACGTGTGCTCGGCTGAGGGGGATCCGTGCTCATCAATTGATGGGCCAACTACCTCTCTCTCGGGTTACGCAGGCACGACCGTTCACTCATACAGGTGTGGACTACGCAGGGCCACTCACCGTCAAAACATGAAAAGGAAGAGGTGCCAAGACCGCTAAAGACTGGACTTACGTTTTTGTCTGCTTCTCAACTTCAGCAGTACACCTCGGGGCGGTTAGTGATTACTCATCCGAAGGGTTCATTGCCGCCTATCGACGCTTCTCATCCAGACGCGGCATCGCTCACACCTTACAATCAGACTGCGGCACCAATTTCATCGGCGCGGATACGGCTCTCAAACGGCTCTTTACCCAGAGCACTCAAGACCATCAGCGAGTTTCTCACCTGCTCTCGCAAGACAACACCCGATCGGAGTTCAATCCCCTAGCGACACTTCACATGGGAGGAAAATGGGAGGCCGTCGTAAAATCAAAGGTACCATCTACGGCGCACTATTGGAGAAAGCGTACTCACCTTCGAGGAACTCACCACATTGCTCACTCAAATTGAGGCAATTCTCAACTCGCGACATCTCTAATCATTGAGTGACGACTCAGAAGACATCTCAGCACTCACGCCAGGCCACCTCCTCGTAGGAAGTCCGCTCACCACCATACCAGAGCCATCACTCACCGACCTGGCAATCTCAAGACTCTCACGATAGCAACTCATCCAGCAAAAGGCACAACATTTTTGGACACAATGGTCAGCGCATTACCGACAACGTCAACAGGTCATCTCAAGGTGGCATCACAGGAACAACGAGATCAAGATCGGATCATTGGTGCTCATCACAGACGAGCGGCTACCACCATGCAAATTAGCCCGGATATCAGCCCTACATCCTAGGAAGGATGGACTCGTGCGGGTGGTGACTTTGAATACAGCCACTGCCACACTCATCCGACCAGTGATCAAGCTCTCCGTCCTGCCAAACTCATCTTAAGATCAGGGATCATCAACAACGTTGCTGATGGCGGGCGGAATGTTCGAGATTAATTTGAATCTCGTTTATTTCATCCCCGGCGTGATGGCAGCATCAGCCGGGTCAGATCGTGCAGCGCCGCATGAGCGCTGCCCGCGCATGCCCGATCGCGACGCGAGGCGACCGCGCGACTTCACGTACTTTTCCGGCGCTCTTTGGCTCATAGCGACCGTACGTAGTACACGCGTCTTGAAGTGCGGATAGTTATCAAGTGCTCTTTTGTGGACTTTCTCATTTTCTCATCGAAGAATAGACTCAGTGCGGACACGTAGTGAACCCTCAGTTGTGCGACTCATTCAGGACATTTAGATACAGCATCAACGGCAGCTCAAGATCACCAAGCAGCGCACGCCGGCGTCGCGTGGACACGGCTCACGGGCATCCACATTCACGAGGCCGGCTATCGATTAATATAATCGACCCGTGCAAGTGACTAAGAGACTGATCATCCCCGTTTAATCATAGACTGCTCAAACTGTAAGCTTTTTACATTTATTAAACAGACCACGGTATTTTACTCAACACGAACTGAGTTACGATCACGTGATTTGCCACCCTGTAACGCATGCATCCGTTCCCCGAGTCTCTCGCCGCAAAGTCCTCTCAGCCCTGCTTCCAACCGCAGCGGTCCAGCGAGCTCTCCTAACGAGAATCGCGAACACATGATGGGTGC
>NW_011965968.1:10748-18447 GCF_000949405.1 Vollenhovia emeryi | reverse complement strand
TGAAAGTGTCTAGGGATATTGCAATTGGAAAGCACCCATTGTTGCTCGAGTGAGTGAAACGTAAGTGTGTGCGTGCAAGATACAATAAATATTGGTCGATCCGTCTCTCAAGAAATTGCAACAACACCAAGTCGTCGCATCTTTACGAGGTAAGTGAGTGACAGAAATGTCGTATTCCTAATTAAATTCCGAGACGTTTTCTCTGTCCAAATCTCCGAAGCTTAGTTTTTACAATTATAAAATAAATAGTCAGTGAGTGAGTGAGTGAGTAAGAGAGAGAGAGAGAGAGAGAGAGAGAGAGAGAGCGAGAGAGAGAGGGGGGTGGGAGGGAGGGAGGGGAAGAGAGAGAGAGAGAGAGAGAGATGTGCGTGTGCAACGCTGTAGCTGATCGCTCAGCTGACCGCCCCGCGTAAGCCGCCGCGCCGGGTGCCGCGGCGGTGCGCCGCTCCTGTCTGCCTCTTGTACTCGGCCAGTTATTCGCTGACTATTTCTTTTAATAATTCAAAAACTAAGCTTCGGAGAACATTTTGGTAAGAGAAAAATCGTCTTAGAATTTAATCAGAAATACGACATTTCAGGGACACTATACCTATTTTGAATCACCCTGTATACCCTACTAATATGAACAACTTTTGTCTGAAACATTTTTTGATTTGCCTAATACTTTTTGAGATATTCAAGAGAAAATTTATAACTTTTTCAATGTTTAGTTTATAATCTCTCGATAACTGTTTGTCGGAGGGAAAAGTAGTATAGAACTTTTTTACTTGATTTAGTCTTAAAAATATGCTGTTGTAAAAGTGTTCTAATATTGCAAACATAAAATTTACATACACAAAATTTTTCAATAATTGAAACACCATTGCAACAGCATATTCCTAAGACTAAATAAAGTAAAAAAGTCCTGTATTAGTTTTCCCTCCGACAAACAGTTATCGAGAGATTATAAACTAAACATTGAAAAAGTTATAAATTTTCTCTTGAATATCTCAAAAAGTATTAGGCAAATCGAAAAATGTTTCAGACAAAAGTTGTTCACATTAATTAGTAGAATAAAACAGTATAATAAACAATAGGGAGTTCCATTTAAAAAAATGGCGGCGACCTCCATATAATCATAAAAAATTAATTTTTTTGGAACATTAATTTTACCATTATATAGCCCTTTTAAAACCGTACAACTTTCGTCTGAAACATTTTTCCGTATCTCCCATATTTTTCGAGATATTTTACCGGTTTGGTACTTTTCCCTCACCCTGTATATTCCTAAATGTAATGCTTGACCAAAATTATCTGTTCTTACAAATTCTAAATATAATGCTTTCTCATTTATTTTATTTTTAAAGACCTCACCCCCTTCGTTCCCCTTTGAGAGTGCACAAGGTCCGTCCCAGGGTAATAGGGATTAATTTCCTTGACCCAAAATTAGGACCTGCGATCGCACCGCTCTTGAAAAGAGTCAGTGTCCTTACGGGACATTGGCCTTTTTAGAGTCTTTGAAAAGTGCGTTCGGCTCGCTTCCACGTGCCACCGAGCGTGTTAGCGAGACATTAAAAATTACTAGTTACGTTGAAACGACTCTCCGTTAGGCTGTTAGAGCGAACCGGACGAGCTCGTCGGACCAGAGTTCGCGTAAGAGTCAGGGTGCGAGAAACGAGTGGCGATAAGTATGATGAAAGCGGATTTATTTAATGATGTGAACAGCGGTATTTACACGATGAAAGAATGGTATTTACAATGTCTGTACAAGCTCCGTGGAGCGCGTGATGACGGTCGCGGTGCGCGGTGCGGCCGCGGCCGTGAGCGGATTTAAAGAGCCGCTGGGCGACTCTCGGCGGTGCGCGTGCGGGCCGTTTAAAGGGCCGGTCGGTCGGCGTCGTACGTACGATTGTTTAAAGAGCCGGGCGGCCGTAGCGCGGGCCGATCAGTGCGCGGCGCGAGTACGGGTCGTATCGGTGGTTTTGTCCGGCGCGGCGGATGGACTACCCCCCTTCGCGGTGAGATTCCGGAGATGGTGTTCGGATATCTTATGTGCGGTCGAGCCGGATGCCGGTAACAACCGGTGGGGGCGAGTCACACCTCACCTCCTCCTCATTGTCAGTCCGGGCGCGCCGGGGCATACAGGATCCGGGGCACCGGTAGACAGCGGTAACGCCCGCTGGGGGTAACACCTCACCTCGCTGTATCTACCGGGCTCGGTTCAAGGATTGCTCGGTCTGCGGTCTTTTGAGTGAAGGCGAGAACACTCGGCAGAGGCGAGTTACTCCTCACCTCGTTTCGACTCGTTATCGAGAGCAGGCTTTGCGGATCGGGATTCGTGAGCGGGCTTCGTGCTGGTATGGACTAGGCTAGCGGCGGAATCTGCCTTTTTAGCCTCGGGTCCCGTCTTTTATACCCGTCTACCCCAATTGTTATTACATATGTAAAGAAAAGTACACTTTCCTTAGTTTTGAATTGAATCCGCCGCGCTTCTCATGTTCCGCGCGCCTTTACTCTAATCACCGATAGGTAGAGCGATGATTAGTAGGAGGATCGAGAACCGGGATTACGCAAAAGGACAAAGGTGAAAAAGGCAGAGAATTAAAGTCGATAACGAGATAGAAGGATAGTAAACAAAATTTGTAATGTAAATAGAGAAGTGATAATAGTAAACTTTAATTGTCGTTTCTTTGTTTACAGGTAAGGTTATAAATAGGGTAAATAATTGTTGTTAAATACTGAATAAAGAAAGTGTCCCCGCTTTGTTTACAGAGAAACACATACCCGTCTACTTTATCACCCTGCATAGAGATTAACATTACAAAACGACAATTCTTGTTTATAATGGCAAGAAAACTAGGATTCACATTTAAATATGTGGCATCACCAAGCGACAAGAAGACAAGTGTGATTGCCATAACCTCTATCACAACAGAGGACAATAGGAAGTATGTGTTGCCAGAAGCTGAAAAGTTGGTGAGTAACCATAATGAGCTGACAAAAACAGAGAATTATAAAAGAGTGAAAAAAAGCTTCAATCAAAGAGGCCAAGAAAGGATGATATGGATTACATGCACAAAGGAAATGGAGGAGATTTACTTTGATGGAGATGGTAATATAATATTCGACGATCTGTATCTAGAACAGATAGTAGAAGCGAGGGAAGTAGAATCCACACAGAAGAAAGATAATCAACTAAGTTTGAAAAACGTAGCAGAGAGATTTATGATTGAAAAATTTGTATGTAAACACGCAAATGCGAAACAATGGCTGGAGACATTCGAGAGGGAATGTAGAAAATTTGAAATCAGTGAAGATAACACGAAGATAGAGATACTGAGATTATTCCTGGACAAGTCATGTTTAGATTGGCACTCAGCAACACGAACAACGTTGACAATGGAAGCTGGATGGTCTGAATGGAAGGAGAAATTCTTGGGGTCATTTGCAGACAAAGGATGGAGCACAGGAATGTACGCTATATCCTACAGGTACAGAGAAGGTTCACTGATGGAATATGCTATGAAAAAAGAAAAATTGTTGCTAGATATGGACAATGGTATCAGTACAAGGACGCTAGTAATGCTTATAGCAGCAGGGTTACCTGAATTTGTCAGAAATAAAATAGATAGAGAAAACTGTGAAGATTCAACCGGATTGCTACACGAAATTAGAAAATGCGTAAATCTAGTGAGCAAAAATTGCTTTATAAAGAAGAAAGAAGAAAGACAAGGCAATAAGAAGAAATTTGAGGAGAAGAAGCCATGTAAAAACTGTGAAAGTTTGAACAAAGGTAGTAGATATCATCCAGAGGATTCATGCTGGTTTAAAAAGAAAACTGAAAATGAAGCTAGAGTGATTGGAAGCAATTCAGTGATAGAAGTGGATTTAAATACAGAACAAAAAAACGAATAATCACACCATTGATTAAAATAAAAATATTATTAGAAGGAAAGTTAGAAGTGAACGGAACATATGATCCAGGTTCCCAAGTCTCTCTAATAAATTCAAAATTAGTTAAGATAAAGAAAAAGACAGAAGATGTGAATAAAATATTTTTAAAAACAGTCAATGGTGTGACACAGACAAAAGGTTTAGTAACCATAAAAGTAAAAATTTTTGGGAAAGAGGAATACATTGATGTATTATTCATTGTAGAAAGAAACGATTTTGAAGATTTTCTTATCGGTTTAGACATAATAAAAAAATTCAAACTAATTCAGGATGAAAATCTACAAATATCTCAAAAGGAAGAAATACAGATAGAGAGAACAGAAGCACAGATAGAGAAAAAGGTAAATACACCGAATAAGAGAGAGAGAGAGAGAATGAAGAAATAGGAGAAGTTAAAGTCAATTTTAACGAACATGTGATTGAAGACGAGTTCAGAATAAATTTAGATCACTTAGACAGTATAAGAAAAATAGAGATTGAAAAACTTATAGAAAAGCATAACACAGTATTTGCTAAAAATAAATATGATGTAGGCACCGTTACAGGATACGAAGCTCGAATAGACTTACTGGTTGATAAATATTGTAGTAAGAGGCCATATAGATGCACTATAGACGATAAAAAAGAAATAGAAAATCAAGTGGCAAAACTACTAGAAAATAAGTTAATTGAAGAATCTTACAGCCCGTTTGCAGCACCAGTAACTTTAGCATTCAAAAGATATGAAAACACACGATCAAGATTATGTATAGATTTTCGCGAACTGAACAAAATAATTATACCACAGGCTCAACCGTTCCCACTGATACATGAATTGATAATAAAAACAAGGAACTGTAAATACTACACCACGCTAGATGTAAATTCCGCTTTTTGGTCAATTCCACTACGCATTGAAGATAGACAGAAAACAGGATTTGTTACACAGGAGGGGCAGTTCCAATGGACGTATTTACCGTTCGGACTAAAAACAGCACCAGCCATTTTCCAGAGAATTTTATCCAATATCTTAAGAAGAATCCACAATCTAAAAGACTTTTCAGAAAATTACATAGACGACATCCTAATCTTCTCAAGATCATTCAATGAACATATAGAACATATAGAAAAAGTAATAAAAGCAATAGTAAATGAAGGATTCAGACTAAAATTAAAAAATGTACATTTGCAACAGAATCAGTTAAATACCTCGGACACATAATAGAATACAATACAGTAAGACCTGTGAAAGATAACTTAATCTCAATACAAAATTTTCCCACTCCGAAAACACAAAAGAATATTAGACAGTTTCTCGGAAAAATTAATTTCTATAATGAGTACATACCGAAAAGCTCAATACTGCTAGACCCGTTGCACAAACTATTACGGAAAAACGAGAGATTTATATGGTCTGAAGAGTGCGAAAAAGCTTTTACAAATATAAAAAAGTTACTATGTTCTCAGCCAGTGTTGGAAATATTTGACAACAATTTACCAATAAGAATATACACAGATGCATCACTAGAAGGCATTGGTGCAATATTTAAACAGATACAAGATAATGGTAAAGAAAAGCCAGTAGCATATTTCTCAAAAAAACTGAATGATTCACAAAAGAGAAAAAAGCAATTTATTTAGAATGCCTGGCAATCAAAGAAGCGGTAAGTATTGGTATTGGCAACACTGGCTGATTGAAAGAAAGTTTACGGTATTCTCGGACCATAAGCCATTAGAAAATATGAAAATAAAAGCTAGAACGGATGAAGAACTTGGTGAGATGACTTATTATTTGTCACAATACGATTTCGAAATTAAATATATTCCGGGGAAAGATAACGCCGAAGCAGATAGTTTGAGTAGAAATCCAGTACTAGAACCACTCGAAAATACAGAAGAAATGCTAGAAATAATTAATCTTGTAACGTGACAACAAAGAGCAACGTTGCTCCCCACCCTGCGCTCTTCCCCTGTCTCGTTTCTAACCCCCGCACCCACGAACTTACGGTATAAAAGAGCCCGAGCGAGCCGAGAGAATCAGAATCCTCCGACCAGCGAACTGAGCAGGTCGTCTCTCCGGAGAAGGCGTACTGAGCCGGACCCGGTAACCCCGAACCGCGCACTGAGCGGAATCACCTAACCTAGCACGGCACGAGCTGAGTGCCCACCCCAGGCCGCGTATTGAGCGACCGCTTCCTCTCTTCCGAGGCACGAGTTGAGTGCCGACTCCACCACGGGTAGATGCGTGATGAGCACTACCCGATAAAAGAACCCGCGAGCTGAGCGGCACCGGCAACACACCGACCTAACCCCCGTTCCATACACACGCGCCGCGAGCTGTCACCGGCAGCCGCGACACGCGCCGCGACCGCCGAACCGCGCCTACGCTAACCGTGCGACCGAACCGAACGTACCGCGCCCGCGCCGCCGAACATCGATACCGAACGGACCGCGCTCACGCCGCCGAAACCGAACACCGGTCCGCGAATCGTATAACCGTAAATCCTCAGCAGCGCAACGCGCCAGCACACGAATACGAAGATCGCCACTGAAGCGGCCTTAGATTATAAGCGATTAGTATTAAGTATTAGTATTAAGTATTGCGAGCGATAATATTAAGGATTAGCTGTAAGCACGTCGAAATAGAATAAACTAGTCTTTTACTGAAATTATAAGTCTCATCCTTCACTCTTCGACCAGCCCACCGACCGAACCTTGGAATCTCCAGGCTATCCGTAGCCCAAAAATTCCAACGTTACAATCTAATAAAAATAACGGAGATAAAAACAGATCAAAAAGAGAACAAAACACTGCGGAGAACCAAAACAAAATTAACAGAAAAAGATGGAGTATTCTATAAAACAGTTAGAAATAAAGAAAAGATAATTTTATCGGAAAAGTTAAGCTTAAAATTAATTAAAGAAATACACTCTGAATGGTGCCATTTAGGGATCAAACAAATGATGAATAGGATATGTCCTTATTATACAGCTAAGAATATAACTGGGAATATAAAAAAGGTGTGCAAAAACTGTGAAGTATGCATTAAGAACAAATCCAGAGGGCAAGGAAAATATGGACTGATGTCACAATTGGGGCCAGCTACAGAACCATTCGAAATAATGTCAATAGACACCATTGGAGGCTTCGGAGGACAAAGATCAACGAAAAGATATCTCCACCTGCTCGTGGACCATTTTACAAGATATGCGTTCATTTCAACATCGAAAAATCAGAATGCGACGGACTTCATCAAGTTGGTAAATACGGTGCTAGAAACGGACAAAATTGGAACAATACTTACAGATCAATACCCGGGAATAAACTCAAGAGAATTTAAGGAATTCCTGGTAGAAAATGACATTAAACTAATTTTTACGGCGGTAAATGCGCCCTTCTCCAATGGTCTGAACGAGAGACTGAATCAGACTCTAGTCAATAAGACAAGATGTAGAATAAATGAGAAGGGAGAAAAAAGAGCTTGGACAACGATCGCCAGAGAATGTGTCGATAAATACAACAAAACAGAACATACAATAACTGGCTTTACGCCTAAGTATTTATTAGAGGGCACAAATACCAACATTTTACCTGAAGAAATGAAAAGAAGAAACGATAAAGAAAATGTATGTATTTTTTATTTAGTCATGGCTTCCGGATGGTTGCCGCGTCCGTTTGCAGTGTGGTGCCGACGTTTCGCAGGCGTTGCAGTCTGCATCATCAAGGCTCTGATACTGAGCTCCCTCGCGTTGCGCTCGTCCTTTTATACTCCTTCTTGGGGGGAAGG
>NW_011965968.1:0-9434 GCF_000949405.1 Vollenhovia emeryi | reverse complement strand
TTCTCTCCGTATCCTCTTCTGCCCCTTTCCACCGTTCCGCTTTCTCTGCCCTCTCTGCTTCTGTTCTCTCCTTCTCTTTGTCTCTTTCTTTCCTTATTTCTCTCTCTCCTTTTTTCATCAATTCTCGTTCTCTCTCCTCTCCTTTGCCTCTGCTTCTTCTGTCCTTTTCATCTCCCTTCTCTCCACTCTTCTCCTTCTCGCTTCTTTCTAGTTCTTCCTTTTCCTTCTCTCTCCTATTCGTCTCCTCTGTCTCACGTCTCCTTTCTCTCTCATCTTTTTCCTCCTTCCTCTTTTGCTCCTCCTCTCTCTGCGCCTTCTCCTTTCTCTTCATCTCCATCCCTTTCTCTCCTCTCCTGTCTTCCTGTTCTCCATTGTGCCTCTTCCTCTCCACTACTCTCCATCTCCCTTCTCTCTCATCTGTCTTCTGCCTCCTTCCTTTTTCTTCCTTATCTTCCTCCTCCCTTACCTTCTTCTCTTGCTCTTGTTCTTGTTTCGCCGCCTCCTCCTTTTCCTGCTTTTCCTTTTCCTCTTCTAACCTTCTCTCTCTCTTCCATCTCTCCTCTCTCCTTTTCCTTTCTTCCTTTCTCTCCTCCCGCCATCCTCTTCTCTATTCTTTCCCTGTCTCCTCTTCCCGCCTCTCTCTATACCTCTCCTCCTTCTTCTCTCCCTCCCCTCCTCTCTCCTCCCCTCCGCCAACCCTTTCTCCCCTGCTCTCTCCTGCCTTCTCCCTGTTCTCCCTCCGCTTCTTTCCTCTTCTCTCCGCTTCCTTCCTCTTCTTTCTTCCGTCCTCTCTCCCTTTTCCTATACATATTATTATTTATTAATTGATTACCTATTCCTTGATCTCGCCCATGTGCGCGCGAGTAGCCAACGCCGGATTGCCTTCCTCGCGCCCACCTGCCCTAACCTCTCTCTTTCTGCCCCGTTCGATATCGCCCGCCTCCCCTTCTGTCCCCCTTTGTTCCTCCCTCTACCCTTCCTTTCCTACCTTCTCTCCTCCACCTCGTCCTCTCCTCTGCACCTCCTTTTCTGCTTTTCTTCTCCTCTCTTTCCTAACCTTCTATTCTATTGCTTTCTCAGTCCCGTCGTCCGCTCTCTCGCGCGCTTACCGCTGCCACTTTCCCTTTCCCCGTGACCCTCCCCCCGTCCCCTCCCCTTCTCGCGCGCTCTTCTACTCGCTGCCTTCCCTGACCGAATCGATCTCTCGATCCCCTCGGCCAATCGCTCCTTCTTTCCGCCGGATCGATCTCTCGCTCCCCTCTGCCAATTTCTCTTCGGTCGTTCGACTTCTAACACTCGATCACCCGCCTCCTTGAGCTCGTCCTCTTCTCTCTCCTCCTGCTCCATTCCTCTCACTCTTATTCCTCCTTCCTTCTGTCTTCATCTTCTCTCTTCTCCTCCGCCGTCTCTCCTTCTCCTCCTCGTCTCCGCTCCTTTTCCGTTTCCTCTTCTTCTCTGTCTTCTCTTCCTGTGTCTTGTCACCTTCTCCGCCTGTCACCTGTACTCTTGTACACCTTCTTCTCCGCTGCCGTCCGTTTTCGGTCCGCCAGCTCCCTCTTCCTGCTCCCTCGCCGATCGACTTTCGATCTCTCGATCCTCTCGATCAATCCTCTTCCTTTTCTATATCGACTCTTGTTCCTCCGCTCCCTTCTCCCCTCCGCTTTCCTCGCTCCAAGACTGCCGACTCATGCCATCTCACCTTTTCACTCCGATTTCTCCTCCGCCTTCCATTATTTTCTTTCGCCTCCATGTCCCCCGATTCCTCTTCCGTTCCTTTCTCCAACGCTCCTTCCTTCTTCCTCTTACTCCGATCCAATCCTTCCTTTCGCCACTCTTTTCACAACACCTTCTCACTGAACTTCTTTCCACCTCGCCATCTTTACCCCCTCCCTCCAGAAGAAACGATAAAGAAAATTGGATAAAAGATAAAGAACTAGCGCTAGGAAGGACAAGAAAATCACACGAATACAACAAAAACATATTTAACAAAAATAGAGAGAATCACCGGTTTAACTCTGGGGATCTAGTATACATAGAAAATGGTAACAGGCTAAACAGAAAGAAATTAGATGAATTAAGAATTGGACCTTTCGAAATAATAGAAAAGATATCCGATTCATTATATCGTACAAGATAAAAACAGGAAAACGAAACCAAGAAACTGGACTCTTCCATGTAACAAAATTACTTCCAACACCAGAAGACGGAGACGAGGACTGAAAATTGTAAGAATTTTCACCCTGGGAGGGGAAGATGTAAAGAAAAGTACACTTTCCTTAGTTTTGAATTGAATCCGAGGCGCTTCTCATGCTCCGCGCGCCTTTACTCTAATCACCGATAGGTAGAGCGATGATTAGTAGGAGGATCGAGAACCGGGATTACGCAAAAGGACAGAGGTGAAAAAGGCAGAGAATTAAAGTCGATAACGAGATAGAAGGATAGTAAACAAAATTTGTAATGTAAATAGAGAAGTGATAATAGTAAACTTTAATTGTCGTTTCTTTGTTTACAGGTAAGGTTATAAATAGAGTAAATAATTGTTGTTAAATACTGAATAAAGAAAGTGTCCCCGCTTTGTTTACAGAGAAACACATACCCGTCTACTTTATCACCCTGCATAGAGATTAACATTACACATATTAACAATATTCGGCTGGTAGGGGTAGACGGGTCGGGGTAGCGTGTTTGTGCGCTTGCGCGGCCGGGAGACAGCGCGACACGCGTGTCTCGCCGGCTCGGGCGCGCTCGGGCGTTTACGCGGGCGATCAGTTCGCCGTGCGAGCGCGTCGTGTGAGAACTTAGGCGGTGGGCGCCGTGCGCTCACCCTTCGCCCGTTGTTCGGCGGCATCCGGTTTTCGCCGAGAACGATGTATTTCGGGGTGCATCGTTACAACGTCATTCCATACCTCCACATCTGGGAGCCCTATCCGTCGGTTCCCGCAAATCTCTATTTTCCTCCCTCAAACCTACTCCAAGAGGTTTTGACGTAACATAGGAGTACAAGATATATAATGGATGCGAGCCTGGCCGCCTCGCTTCTTCGTTTGCGAGAAGGCGTCGCGAGTCGTAGTTATAGGTGTCTGGGTCGAGGACTCCTGCGGACATTCGGTGTCCGTCTGTGTCCCGATATCACACAATGTAGACACTGCCTGCATCATCAGACTACGGGAGAATCGCGGCCGAATGTTCTCCACGTAGTCCGATGAGTACAGGCAGTTTCGTGGCGTCAATGCTCTCCGACGCTTCGGAGTCGCGTATACAGAGTGTCCCAATTTAATGTCCCACCCCAAATAACTTTTTCATTTTTGGTAATTATGGAGAATAGTAACTTTTCCGAATTTTGATATTTTCTTGCGGTTTTCTTGGTAAAAACCTTTGTCGTGACTCCGACAGTGATAATCAATCGGGGGAGCCCGAAAAATATGCACGTCGAGTGACCTTCAAAAGGTTTTAGGGTAATTCTACAGAATAGGGCCTTTTCCGAATTTTGATATTTTCTTACGGTTTTCTTGGTAAAAACCTTTGTTGTGACTCCGACAGTGATAATCAATCGGGGGAGCCCGAAAAATATGCACCCCAAGTGACCTTCAGAAGGTTTTAGTCGTCTGTCGTACGTCATGGCATCGGACACAGGTCCGATAGGACACGGACTCGATCGGACACAGGCTCGATCGGACACATTTTGTATCGGGTTTGCGTATTTCTGTAAAGCACAATATTCTTGTGTGCGTATGGACTTACAAATGATGGAAAATTATCTGCTTTACAGAACAGTTAACCCGGTTTAACCTTCTGAAGGTCACTCGGGGTGCATATTTTTCGGGCTCCCCCGATTGATTATCACTGTCAGAGTCACAACAAAGGTTTTTACCAAGAAAACCGCAAGAAAATATCTAAATTCGGAAAAGTTCCTATTCTCCATAATTATCTTATTTTTGATCGCAGAAAAAAAGTTTCAGACAAAGTTGTTTGGTTTCGAGTGGGACATAAGACGGTATCATTTATGTTGACCTTGATTGTTTGAAGATCACGTGAAGGTCACCTTAAATATTTTTAACGGAACACCTTATTGTTTATTACACTATCTTATTCTACTTAATTATATGAATAACTTTTGTCTGAAACATTTTTCGATTTGTCTAATATTTTTTGACATATTTAAGAGAAAATTTTAACTTTTTCCATGTTTAACTTATGATATTTCGATAACTGTTTGTCAGAGGAAAAAGTAGTACAGGACGTTTTTACTTGATTTGATCTCAGGAATATGCTGTTGCAATGGTGCTCCACCCGAGTAGAAAATGATTAAGGTTTGCCTGAATTTTGCTCCGGGTGCTATCAGGTAATGTCATGGCATGCCTTATTCTGGAAAGCCTGATCCGGATCTGTTAGTGCTTGGATCAGGGTTGCCGTATTGTGGCATTCTCTGTCAGCGCCATAATGAGGGTTGCTCTATTAGCGCCTGATTGTGGAAATCTTTATGCGACCCTGATCAGGTTTTGTCTAAAATTTTCTATTGAACGTGCTCACGAATCATTTTGAAGTTGCATGTAGATGGCGTGCAGCTCGAGAGACGAGAGAGAAAGTAGATTAAGATATTCGAAGTGTGCGAGCGAGAAGCGTTGTGCGAGCGTGAGATATAGCAAGACGTCGTGCGCAATAGCGAGGATTATAAGTGCGGAAAGGACTTGTACGTGTGCAGCAGGAGGTGTTGTACGGCGGCGTGCAAGGAGGTCGAAGCGAGAGAAGTTTCGACGTGGTGAGCGTGCGTCGCGAACTCTGAGAGGACTGTAAGCGATAGCTAACCTATTAAACGTGTTTTTTCCTTACGAGTTCATGCGTTTGTTCGATCGAACCCTCCTCGATACGTTCTATTAAATAAAAAGGGATTCTACAGAACTAACTGACCAAACGGGTGAACTGAATCCTACAGTATACTATTGGTAACGGGCATGATGACGTCAGCTAGCCAATATGGCGGATCTGAGCCGGCTCGTAAACACGCGGAACATACGTGGTTCGCTCAGTTTTGTTGATAAAATTGTAAAAAAAGCCATAAATCAGTGACGCGATTCATGTTTCTAACATTGTTAGAAATCTGCAAATATGTAGATTCAACTTTATCATCTCGGAATATCGTGGAAGGAGAGAAATTATTACAAGCTGGACATGTCGTATCTTGTGGTCGTTTACCGCAAGGCAAAGAAAGAACAATACAATTAATTGCAAGATGTTTACAAACATCTAGCTTGAAAAGTGGAATTCCTCACAAAATTGAAGGAAGTATCTCAACGAATGGAGAAATCGTTAACATGTGTTGCTCCTGCAAAGCAGGAAACAGTGGACGATGTAAACATGTTATCGCAGCACTTATGTTTTGTCAAAGGTATGTGTGTTTTTATATAAGTTGAATTTCATAATTTTTTATAATAATCTTTTGTATGATATACATGTAGTGTAACTAAAGATAGAGGATTTAGAGGATACTTATGACTTTGACAACTAATATTTTTTTCTAACCTCAATGAACAGAAAGTTGTAAAATAATAAGTTTATCGTATATACATCTGTCAATTCGCATACTGTTTAAAAAATTATTCTAAGATGATTAATTAATACATAATTAAGATTTTTCTATTCTAATGATTCATTTCTTTGTATATTTTAAGAGTCGAACTTTCGAAGCTTGACGAACTGTCATGCACTGATGTCGAATGCTCCTGGAAAAAGAAAACCAAAGAAGCATTGCAACAGTATGAACCGATGCCTTTACTAGATCACCCTTGCATGCAAAGAAAAAAAGCAAATGTACGAGTAGTTAATATATCTGCGGAAGAAAAGGAGGAGATTAATAAAAATTGGCTTTCTCTTTCATCAAGTGCAATCAAAAAGCATTTGTAAGTTGGCCGATAGTTGTCATTATCATTGTCATTTTACACAATTTTTTTATCAATTTATTTTTATACATTTTATCATACGAATGAATTTACTGCAATAAGTATATATGCAAATGAATTTCAATTAATCATGAATTATACATTTTACAACGTTTGAAAATTTATGAACTATATGTTTACTTTTATTATATCATAGAATTATAGTAAATAATTTTTACAATACTAATAATCTTATGTGTTTCAGTTTATTTTGAATTATTTATGAATATCTCATGTGCGTTAATATTATTTTTTATACATTCTTATTCTTTTTTATTTATTTAATGTTTTATTAGGTGTGGAAGACATGCAACAAAACTGCATGTTAACAGTGTCTCCCATCATTGCACGAATAATATAGATGTAATTATAAGTCAGGCAAATACTTCAGAATTGATGAAAAAATTATCAAAATTAGATGTAGGGATCCTTAAAGAGTGTTGTCAAATGACAATACATAGACTACATGGAAATTACAAACAAATTTGTATAGATAGTGTAAAATCATTTGCCACATGGAAAAAAGAGCGTAAATTTAGAATTACAAGTTCCCGGTGTTATGAGTTGTACACATACGCGAATAATAAGAAACCCAACTGGGAAAAGAAAAGTGTAAATTATTTTTATCCAAAAGAACACTCCAATAAATATGTACGACACGGAATACAAAACGAACCAATTGCTCGCGAAGTATATGAGAATTATTATCAACTGAAAGTGCACCAATGTGGCTTGGTAGTTTCTAATGATAATCCGTGGTTGGCATGTTCGCCAGATGGTGTTATTTTGGACGAAAATAAAAATATGTTAAAAATAATTGAAATAAAATGTCCCTTTTATGGAAAAGATCATAACATTGCCGATGTGATTCCGAAGTTAAAATATGTCGATGAAAATTTTACTTTGAAAAAACGCCACATGTACGACGCGCAAGTTCAATTATGCATGGCTATAATGAATGTTCAAGTCACTGATTTCATGATTTTTGCACCCTCCGACAATACTTCTGTAATCATTCCTGTTCCATTTGACGAAGAATATGTAACTGATTTAATATATACCTTAAAACGCGTTTATTTCCAGCAAATGCTGCATTTTGTATGTACGTTCGAAGTAAATAATAAATGATTCTTGTTTCAAACATTTGTATCAATTTATTTGTAGTATGTAAAAATTTTTACACAGGAAACTTATTGTCGTTTAAAATAGGTGAAGATACGTTTACAAGACCACTGTTCGAGATTCATTTTTGAATCTCGGTCAGTTCGTTACCGGCGTGATGGCAGCATCAGCCGGGTCAGATCGTGCAGCGCTGCAGGAGCGCTGCGCGCGCATGCCCGATCGGGACACGAGGCGACGGCGCTTCGTCACGTCCGTTACCGGCGCTTTTGGCTCATGGCAACGGTACCTAGTACACGCGTCGTGAAGTGCAGAAGATCTTTCTAGTGCTCTGGTGGACTTTCTCATCCGAGAACTGACTCAGTGTGAACATTCAGTGAACACTTCGCAGTGCGACACATTCAGGACATACGATACAGCATCACCGGCAGCTCAAGCTCACCACGCTTCGCACGCCGGTGTAGCGTGGACACGGCTCACGGGCATCCGCATTCACGAGGCCGGCTCTAGATAAATACTATCGAACCGTGCAAGTGATTAATCGACTTCTCATCCCCGTTCTGTAATTGACTGCTCGAACTGTAAGCCTTTATACTTATCACGAGACACGGTAGTTCTAATTCCGCGAAATATGTAGCCAATCAATATAGCTGTTCCACAAAAGTTGCAAGTTGATTGGCTACGCATTTCTCAAAACTAGAACTTGGACCAAGCACTAGCATCATGGACACAGGCCTTAATTCACCTGAACAGATACAGAGTTTCTAAATTTCTAAACAGTTGCTATTCTTTTCATCGGTGCTGTCGATACGTTATTGGCCGAATGAGATGTATTTACAGAATGGTTACGGTAGAAGAAAGATACACGTTATACATATATAAATATCCATTGTTATATTTGGCGTAATTTGTTGATGATATCATTACTTTTGTGGAGAAGATAGCTTTGTAGAGAAGATACTTTTGTAGAGAAGATTTTTGTAGAGATTAAACTGACACGGTATTTTAGTCAAACGGCCTGAGTTACAATCACGTGAGATTCCACCTTCTAAAGCGTGCATCCGCTCCCGAGCCTCTCACCGTAAAGTCCTCTCAGCCCTGCTTCCATCCGCACAGGTCCAGCGAGCTCTCCCAAAGGAGAATCGCTAACATTTTTTGGTCCTTCGAGCCGGATTGCGGCGAGGCTCTTGGACGGATTAGCTCAACCACGCAGTGATCACGTGATCTCACGGCCCTTTCGCGTGATCAGTGGCGCGCACATACACGGTTTCCGCATTGTTCACGTGATTTCACGATCCTCTCGCGTGACTCTCATCGCTAATTCTCTCTCTCTCTCTCTTCGTCGGATACCTCTCAACCTCTCACGCGCTCTCGCCATGGCGGACGAGACGAAGACGGGCAAGACGGACCGCTCGAAAACTCCGGTGTTGGAGGTGCCTCCGGGAGACCGCACGTCGGGAAGAACGGCGTCTCCTGCCCGGCTTCCGACGGACCTCGCACTAAAGGTGCAGACCCAGATGGGCCGGATCGCTACGCTCAGGGAGCTCACAGAATCCCTGCCTAACATCCCACCGGAGACATCACTCCAGGAGGTCTCCCAGTTCCAGCAGCTGGTCGAGGAGACGCACAAGACATTTATCAAGGAGCACGCCTACTTCGAGATGTCATGGCCTGCAGCACTTACTCAGCATGAGTACTTTGCCGAGAATGCTCACCAGGCCGAGTCGCGATGCTATCTACAAGCGCGACGAGTCATCGGCGTGCTTCGCCACGCATTGGCAGCCGTTCAGCCCGCTCAACCACAGACCAGCTCATCGACCGGCGAGAACAGACAGCCGCTCTCACCGGACATCTCACTCCCCAAGTTTACCGGGGAGTATGCCGCATGGCCTGCGTTCAGAGATCTCTTCACCAGTCTGATCATGCAGAACGAGCAGCTCACGAACGTCGAGAGACTTCACTACCTCCGTTCGTCGGTGGAAGGCGCGCCAGCTCAGCTGATCGCAGGATTCATCATGGCAGGAGGCCCGCTCACGCCGTCCTGGGAGTTACTCAAGGACAGGCAAGGAGTGTACTCGGACACGAGGAGTCGTGTCACTCACGTTACGCTCGACATATTCCAACGCAGCTGCCACAATTCAAGCTCATGTCCTGCGGACAGTTACATCAATCTTACCATCGTTCGAGGCGGAACCGGAAGAATGGCCGCATCTCAGGAACTTGGCATTAGCCGATCCTGATTTTCTCATCCCGCGGCCAGTTGACATCCTCATCGGCGCAGATGCTTATGGGCAAATCATCAAGCCCAATATCATTCGGCATTCTCCACTCATGCCGATAGCGTAACTCTCCATTTTCGGATGGCTCGTTCTTGGACCT
>NW_011965967.1:5143-9431 GCF_000949405.1 Vollenhovia emeryi | reverse complement strand
TAGCGTTTTTCACTGGAAGGAACTGAGTGCGCACTGAAATTGCACAAGTGCGCACCGATATTGCACGATGTTTCTGAAAGTGCGAGTTTCTTGCACTCCCAGTTAAACATTTGACGCAGATCAAGTGTCACGTTTTTTCGTTTTTAACCTTTCTACGTACGAATTTGTTATAATGGGAGAATTTGAAGTTAATTTTAAAGTGAATGATAAGTTGCTAACAATAAAACTGCAACCAAGCGAAGTGGGACTTTACAATAAACTAACAAGTATGTATTATATTTTGAGTTTATCTATTGTAGAATCTATTTTTAAATGATTGAAATATATTTTGCAAGTATGAAACATTTTTGTAAAAAATACACATTTCTTGTAAAAAATTACTATTTGAGCAATTTCCGTTCAGAGGATCAAACCAAGATGTACCATGTTTGTAATTATATTTCAAGAAAACTACAAAACATATACTAAATAACATTTCTTTAGTCTTTTCAACGTTTTCTTTCAACGTCAAAGACTAAAGAAATGTTATTTAGTATATGTTTTGTAGTTTTCTTGAAATATAATTACAAACATGGTACATCTTGGTTTGATCCTCTGAACGGAAATTGCTCAAATAGTAATTTTTTACAAGAAATGTGTATTTTTTACAAAAATGTTTCATACTTGCAAAATATATTTCAATCATTTAAAAATATATTTAAAAAATAGAAAAACAGTGATAAATTTGTACACTCTGATCACTTTTAGACGATGATATCTACAGTAAACAGTATATAGAACTCCTGATAAAAAAAGGATTGTTTATATTAGACGGTGATCAAGGTCACGAAATTCGGGAAATATGTCGGATAATTGAAAATAAGTAAGTAAAAATGTAGTCAAGTTTTTGTATAGATCAATGTTTTGTTATTAATAAAAAAATAATTTTATACAATTATCTTTTCTTTTCTTTTCATTGAAATAACCGAAGTCTTATGTAATTAAAATGAAATATACATATTAATACAATAAAAAGTAAAGAATGATACATGTAAGAATATGTGTTTTATTACAGAGAACAGTTGATATTCCATTCTAACTTGCTTCGTAATTTAGACCACAATGATCAATTATTAACTGAGCAAAATAAAGAGAACGATGGTACACATTCAAAATTCGAATCGGAGCATGTTGACAAAAGTTGCGGTAAATGTATTTCCTTAATTGTGCTATCGCGTATCGACAGTTCACTGCGCAGTCGACAACCCGTATCGACGCACAGTTTCTGAAAAGTCGAAATAGACGCGTAAACAACATCTTAATAATATACGTCTTATTGCGAATAGTATTACCACAGCCCCAGTGGTCGAGCTGGCTAAGACGCCCGTCACGGATTGAGGGAGGTCCCAGGTTCGAATCCTGGTTGGGGTAATATTTTTCGCAATAAGAATTTTAATCGCCAGTTGCGGTCAATAAAAATTATTGATGTTGTTAATTACCACAGGCGACTTTTATGAATATTCTTACTAGTATGTTATTGTGTTAATTAGATTTCTGGACCAATTCAGCAACATCGTTCATGTTGGATAAGTATGAAACATACTTGGGCAATATTGGTCCTATGAAAAGATTCAAAACAAAAAAACAGATGTGGTTACAAATATCAAAAGATATGACAGAAATGTTGAATATTTCAAAAACTCCGATACAGATTGAGAATCGATACAAAACTATTCTCAAGAGGAAAAAAAAGGCAGTGGAGAATAATAGCAAATCTGGTAGCTCCAGAGAGGAGGTACCATTTGAAGAACAGTTGAAAAAAATTGCCCGTTCAGATGACAGCATTGAACCTGAGGTTCTGCGAAGTGCCAGAAATGTTAAGTATCCCAAATTAGATGCTGCACAAATGTTGTCGGAAAAAACTTGTAAGATTGGGCCTACAACAGATGTCACTGAAAAGTCGTCGGAGGTGATAAAGGCTAGAAAGATTACTCAGGATAAAAGATGGGAATATTATGAAAAAAAGGAAGCTGCAAAAGAAAAGCGGCATCAAGAAAAAATGAACTTGATACGTGAGCTATTCGGTAAGAAGGAAACAGAGTAATAAAGGGAAGAAATGTCAAGCTAAATAAATAAAGACATCGAAAAAAGTATAAAAATGGAACTGAAGAAAAATGGACGCTCTCATCTGGACGCTCTCCGGTCAAACTGTTGCAATGCTTAGAAGTATTAATTAGTTTTTTTTCGTTATCTTAGCATTACAAGAGATTATTATAATTATAAAGTTTATAAATTTTAAGTAATTTTTTAAGAAGTTATAAAATAAATGTTCTGTTGCATGTTCATGAAATAATTTAAACGTTAAAAAGTGATTCACAAATATAAGATAAACAGTCGAATACGTATGAATATTAAGAAAGTTATTTTTCTTATGTGCGAAGGATAAATAAACGGTAATTTTTCGTATATTGTATTGAATTTTATTTCACGGAAACAGTACCTCCAACAATGCATTTCTTTTAATTTCTCCCAATCTTCGAAGTAAAGCTTCTTGCTCTTCTCGAACAACATCATTTAATTCTTCATTATCATCTATGACATCTTCGAATTCCAAATTAATATCATCGTCGTTATCAATACATAAGTTGTGTAAAACACAACAAGAAATAATAAATTTTGATATTTTATCAATACTGTGAAGATGTAATTCCGTAAGTTGTCGAAAACGAGCTTTTAACAATCCGAATGTATTTTCGATCAATACTCGTGTCGCACAGAACCGTTTATTGAATTCACGTTGTTTATTCGTTAGATTTCCGTAATCTCTATAGGGAATCAATAGCCATTCTCTTATAGAGTATGCTGCATCTCCCAGTAAATGATATTTGCCTTCACATATTGCTGGTAAATTTTCATTAATATCCGACAGCTTTAAAACACGTGAATCGTGGATCTTCGCTGGAACACCAGTAAAGACATCAATAAACCTTTTTCTAGCATCGCATATGCCTTGTAGAGTAATAGACGGTATGTCATGTCTGTTCACATAAGTAGATCTAATTTTATGTGCTGGTGTTATCACTTTAATTGACGTACCATCAATGCAGCCCAGTACATTAGGAAAACCTGCAATCTTAAAATTATATGTACATTACGCGAATGTTTTGAAACATGAAACATGTAATTCTGTTTTAGTAAAAGTATTTTGACGTATTAATTTTCGTATCCATTCTCGCGCTTGATTCTTATAAATCCTTTTTCCTTCTGTTATATTAAATATTAAGTGTACATATTTCTTGATATAGTTGTTATTATGTACGAAATTTTAATAACGGTCGTGAGTTGTGGGACACCCTGCACACAATATCTTTTTGTGTAACATATAAATATAACATTGCATCAACATACTTGTAAGAACTCGTTTGCGGAGTGTTCCTTATTCTCAGGAAACTTGATTATTATTGGAGCCATATCAATTAAAAAATTTACTACTCGTTCATTTTGCCTGAAAGTTGTTGCAGGACATACCCCGAATCTTTGAGAGACATCTCTGAGACATACTTTATTTCCAGCGAACCTATATATTATATATAGGAGAGATATATGTATAAAACCAAGGTACTTGCATTATATTGACTTACCACAAAAATGATAATACATCCAGTTCAGCAGAAATAATTTCACTACCTCCGTGAGTCCGATCAGAAGGATAAAATTGCGAAATTGAATAAGCATCTATTAGTTTGTAGGCTGTTGTTCTTGACACTCGAAAATGACTTTTAAACTGTAATACATAATTATTGTATATATTATTTCTCTATCTTACACAAATAAAGGAAATCTATTAATACTGTATAGCACGTAACATACATGTATTAATTTCTTTATATAATACAATATAATCTGATGACATATATGTACTAATGAAAATACATATACTTAACCTCCTTATCCATAAGATTATGAATCACATCAATAAAGTTTTCGATTTTTGGAATTTTTCGTGATTCATCATTCCAAAGTTCTTCGTCACTACTAGATGATGATGAGGATAGCACATCTAGCAGATGAAGTGCTAATTGAGCTTCAAAATTGGTATTAATATCCCGCGCTGCCATATTGCACTAGATCGACACCGTCTCTTGGGGCTCGTGCCGAGTTTCTGCACTAAAATGCAAAAACTCGACACCAAGTTTTCCAGTGAAACAGTGCGCACCGCCTCCGTGCGCACCGAAAAGCTCAGTGAAACACGCTGCTCTTGACTAGTGCGCACTCAGTGCGCACTAGTGCAACCAGTGAAAAACGCTAT
>NW_011965967.1:0-3273 GCF_000949405.1 Vollenhovia emeryi | reverse complement strand
CGGGAGGTGGAGCGACGCGCGAGATACTATGTTTATGTTTCGGGTCGCCCGTCGCTCGCGCTCGCTGCCGCGCTCGCCGCCCGCGCCGCGCTCCCCGCCGCGCCTAGGTTTTTTCCCACCACGGTGTATGTCCGAGTCCGGCCTACTGTCTCCTGCATCCTCATTCGCTCAAACGTGTAAATTTATTACTCGATATCTATTGTTATTTTGTACCGCGGTACATGATATTTCTCTTTAGTTTAACCCAATCTACCACTATTTTCAAGGTGGCTACTTTTGCATCAGACACCCTGTATAATTAGAAAAAAGTAAAGTAAAGTAAAGTGTGCAAATTAGAAATTTGCACATGGCTTCCTCATAGAGGAAGATTTAGGAGCGAAATCTAATTTTTTTCGATGTTTCTTGAAAGTGTGCAAATTGGAAATTTGCACATTTCTTCCTCATCATTAAAGTAGGCAAATTAGAAATTTACACATTGCTTCCATTGTTATGGCTTCCTCATAGAGGAAGCTTTAAGAGAGAAATCTAACTTTACTACGATGTTTCTTGAAAGTATTCAAATTATTCTTATTTCGCTCTTAAAGCTTCCTCTATGAGGAAGCCATAACAATGGAAGCAATGTGCAAATTTCTAATTAGAAAAAAGTAAAGTAAATTAAAGTGTGCAAATTAGAAATTTGCACATTGCTTCCTCATCATTAAAGTAGGCAAATTATTTTAATTTTAATTAAATAACTGATTTGTTAACACCTTTTCTTGTTAGTTCTAAAAATAAAGCAATGGATGAAACTAAAAATTGAAATTTTCTTTTCTTTCACATTCATCGACACAAATTTTTAATAAGAAACTATACCTAAATAATTTCAAAAATTTCCACTCTTTACCGTCTTCCCTCAAATTTGTTCCTAATAATATCATAATCATTAGGAATAAAAATATTTAATAACGTATCTTTTGATAACGTTATTCATAAAAAAAGGATCAACTATGTTTATTAAAAGAGCAAACTCAATTCCTCAAAAAAATTATGTTCAAATTCTTTAAGAAGCTACAATAAATCAATTAATCCAATTCATATCTGAAAATGTATAAAGAGGCAGCAGATCGTATAAGTGCAATCGATCCTTTTGGGATTCTCTCTCGTAATAACAAAGTAAGTATACGAATTCGCAATGTATTTTTATAGTGATCTGTTACGTTCAGCATAGCTAATCTTACGTGCCGAAGTGCTGTTCCTCTTTCTTCTCTCATTCACTCAAGAGGGCACTCTGACGTCCCAGATTTGCAATGCCGAACGCAGCTCTTGTCCGACTCAAAAAATTATCTAAGTATATGGGACATCTAGTACTGTGTGGGTGCATCCGGGCCCTACTCATAATACAGGCCTTTCCTCTATGGTCCACACGAGAAAAATTGATGTAAACATATCATGCAGACTTTTTATGTTGACGTAACTTTGAAATTGACGGCACAATCCTGGAAAATAGGCGTAGCATAGATACGCACAAAGTGGAGGCTTTGAGTGCATTCCGTTTTACGCATGATGCACATAATGCATTATTTATTCTTGTTATTTACCCGATGTGAAATAAAGATAAATGATGCGTTGTGCATATCATGCGTGAAATGGAACGCACCTTTTATCGGCAGTGTCAGAAAATATGTAGCGAAGTAGTTCCAAAAGTAAAAATGGGCGTAAGGGGCGCGCAAAACAGTTTCGTGAAACATATCAACTTAACAAGTAAAACACCGGCATAGCCGCTTTCAGGGTTCTCTCTGATATTACGAATTATATCTACGTTATACCTACGCGCACGCACCTACGTATTCTTTGTGCAAATCGAGAGCTTACACACTTTTATTGAAGAAAAAAGAATATTTAATAATATTTACCGCAAATATTAATAGTTCCTGTCCAGACACCATTTAGGGTTATAGTTTGGCAGCGTACGCTGATAAAGAATGAAATCCACAACACCGAAATAAAGAACTTCATTTTGGCGGATGGCACATACATTGCAGTACGACGTGACAACTGCCTGAAATTAAAGATCGCAATCAATTAATCCGATGAAGATCCTTTCCCAATGTGCGCGTGCTCGCTCGCTACTTGTCGCATTTCGCGTAAAACCGTACAGATTTCCAATAAAAAACAGAGGTAAGAGCAAACGTGGTGGCTTATTTAAGAAGTAGCTAATTACTATCTAATCTACGAATGCAACGTTTTCCAATCGGAGTTTGATTATCATTTTAGATTAAAACAAACCCAGATAACAATTCGTGCGGGCTCATGTTACCTTCACGGCGTGATTATCACACAGTGCATGCACGAACGCATCATGCTCGCATCACGAAGTGATTTTGGTATACATGCGCACATAGAAGATCGTACTATGCCATCACGTGTGATTACACGTGTGATGGTACAGTGCACGGTCTTACATACAGGTCCTGCATCTCATATGGTGGGGGTAAGTCGAATTTTTAAGCCAAAAATCGTTTGTCTCTTGGCCACGAGAGTCGCTGCGGTACTATAGCAGCGGTAGTAGGACAGAGACACAGATATAGAAACCGTGATTTCTATATCTGTGTCTCTGTCCTACTACCGCTGCTAACAGTACCGCAGCGACTCTCGTGGCCAAGAGACAAACGATTTTTGGCTTAAAAATTCAACCTACCCCCACCATATGAGATGCAGGACCTGTATGTAAGACCGTGGTACAGTGATTACGCACACGTGATGGCATAGTGTAAAGGTGCCTTTTCATACGCAGCATGCAGCAGCAGCAAATTAGTCACGTGATCCAAATTCACTAAAGCATATTTGCTGCTCATGGAAAAGGAATAGCTGCAGCAGCACTGGCCGGCTAGATCGCGTGTCTGCTGCTTTGCTGTTCGTTCAATTGAACTTCACAGCGATGAAGCAAAATATGGTGAAATTTATTTTGCAGCATCTAGTAACAATTCTTCAACCAATAGCAGCGAGTTGCTGCGGCAGTATGCTGCGCATGAAATGGTACCTTTACGCATATGTGATAGCATAATGAACACACACGTGATGGCATAGTGTGATCTTTTATGATACAATATACGATCAACATTTGAAATGGTTTCAACAAGTTTCCAATAACTTTCATTTCACTTTTCATCAATTTCATTACATTTTCAGCAAAATTTTTCCATCAGGGTATCCCTGATAATATCAAAATAAATCATAAGTTTCGTTATGAAATTAAATGAAATACTGTGAAATTAGATGAAAGTTAATTAACCC
>NW_011965966.1:0-9427 GCF_000949405.1 Vollenhovia emeryi | reverse complement strand
TAGTGGACTCCCCCCGCGGGGGGAGTCCCCTCCCCCACAACAACGGGGGAGGGAGCGCGAGGCCCGCCCGTTACACGGCGGGCCGGTGCGGGGGGCGCCCAGAAGTCATAGCTCTGCTACATCCTGGGCGTCCCCCAAGTCAAGCACCGCGCAGGTCACCGTGTGGTTTTAGTGCGGTAAGCCCAGCCGCCGCAACGCTAGCGGCGGCACCCCGATCGTCTTTAGGGGGGCAGTCCCACATAACCCGGGCCATTTGTAAACTCCCTTCCCAAAGGGGGGCCCGGGTATCCATAAAGGATTTCCACACGTAAAAAAAAAAAAAAGGCTCGCGGAGCCGAACAGGCCCGGAAGAAGAACAGTGGAAGCCATCCTTCCGAGGCTGGACGGATGGTTGGATCGGGTAGGAGCTAGGGCGTCCTTTAGAACGACACAGGTGCTCTCCGGACATGGATGTTTCGGGGAGTACCTGTGTCGTATAGGACGAGACGAAGACGCGAGATGTCGGCATTGTGAGGCGGACAGGGACTCGGCGCAACACACTCTTGAGGAGTGCCCAGCCTGGGAGGTGAAGCGCCGAGTCCTGTCTGATGCAATTGGGGACGACTTATCACTGGGGGCTGTCAAGGCCCTGGTGAATGAGGAGGGAGCGTGGGCGGCTTTCTCGGAATTTTGTGAGAAAATAATTTCACAGAAGGAAGAGGCAGAGAGAGAGCGAAGAGGCGAGGTAGACCCTCCGACACAGCAGGATGGAGGCGGTGGCGCTCCGCCAAGGAGATATAGGAGAGGCGGGCGTCGGCGTTTAGCACATTTGAGGGACTAAAACACCACACACACATAAAAGGTGCAGAGGACGTAGGGTCCCATCTTAGGCGTACGGGTGCCGCTTGAAGAATAGCCCCGGGGTAGCCCCTGCCTGTCGTAAAAGGCGACTAAAAGGGGAGGAGGAAGATAGGTCTGGGACCTTAGGGGTGGGCGCAAGCTGGAGACTTGTGACTCACCCGCCCCCACAACAACGAGGGGCGCGGCGGGAGGCCCGGTGGCACCCCCGCCGCAAATTTGGAGGAGCAGGCCCTTTTTAGGGCCAATGGAGAAGGAGGCCCTTGTCAGGGCCGTGCCCAGGAACTGGGCGCAGAGGTGCGCGAAGACTACGCGCGGCGCGGGGGCTGCCGAGCAGTGATGCGACTGTGTTCCCTCGGCCGTCCCCAATAGCGCATAGAAGTCCACCCCCGGTGGTTTTAGTGCGGTAGGCGTCTCCATTGCACTACTGGTCCCATGCAGTGATGGGAGATTGCACGGAATCGTCTGCTACGGGAGACTTCGTGCGCATGCGTGAGATGACGTAGCAGCTCGAATCCAATGGTGGATGTAGGTGCCACGTTAAGGGGTCACAGGGGTCCCGTGCATGCACGAAGTATCCATTCCAATAGTTTTCCCGTGTTTATTCTGTGATAGTGTTTGTAATAATACATATTGATAATATAAATCAAAGTCGTAATATCAACCCATCTGCTTCGTTTACTGTTTCTAATAATAATACATTTGTGAACCATGATACTTCCATCAAAAGTTTTCTTCCCTAAATTCGCTTTCAGATTCATTTTCATGTTGGGAACCTTATGCTACCACATAATATGTACGTCAGTGAGGCTGCGCAGAAGTTTGCTCAATGCGCGTGCGCGTGAATTCCGTGCGATCTCCCATCACTGGTCCCATGGGTGTCAACTGCCCAGGGACCAGGGTGACGAGTCCCACACACCCCCCGTCTCTGTCCCAGCAGGGCGGGGGGACGGTCCATGAGGATTTCCACCGGGTCAAAAAAAAAAGGTGAAGATACGTTTACAAGACCACAAATAATTATAAAAATATCCTCACAAAGATGTACCAAAGTAATAGGAAACCTACCTTTCAATATATTAAATACTTTCAGTCTCTGATTACTACGTTCAATATGAACTCTCGCTTTTGCTATTTGTTGGCTAAGAAGTGCTTCTTCTGCTGATAACTGACTCTTATTTTTTAAGAATGGAGGCCTAACTATTTGAATGTCATGTTCTTTGCATTGTACATCTATAAAAAATCCTCTATCAACCATTATTTTATCACCTTTTTCTAGGAAATTGAACAAGGTGCTTTGTTCAAAAATTGCTTTGTCAGAAAATCGACCTCCGTAGCAACGACTTACGAATGAAATTGTTCCAGCTGGTGTAACACCTGTCATGAACTTTAAAGTATAGTTTGATTTATAATTGGAGTATGTTATGGCTTGACAGCATACAGTGGCATACAGATTTAGGTTTTTGCAAAAGTATTTCCGTACAATCTAATATTATGCGAATATCTGGAAATGGAAGGAAACAGTTTGGAATATTTTTAAGGATCTCTAGTTTTGAGGGCAATGTATGCAACCTTCGAAACATACACGCAGTACGCTAATCATGTTTACAAAAATCCTTCGACAAGTTTTTACACAGTAGCAGTTGAATAAAGTGGCCAAAAAAGCAAATGAAATATTTTGTTTCAATTTGATAAATGTCAGCATCACTTTTTCCTCTACTAATAACTTACTCTTAGCATTGTTATATACTTTCTTGACATTATTCACTATTACATGAAATATTTCAAAATTGGGAATTCCTGTAACTGTACTTAGTTCGCGATCGCTTTTTATTTGATAATAATATGAAATATATAAATCCGTTTGAATACTGATGTCCCTTATTTTAGTTTTCTCCTGATCTGTGATTGATAACATCTCATTGTTTCCCGCATTGTCAATTTCAACGTTATTGATATCGATGGCAATAGCCCCGTCTGTATCTTTCACAGTTTCTTTCTTTTTCTTTTCGATTGCTTTTTTTGCTTCTCGTTCTGCAATTCGATTAGTCCTGGCTTTTGAAGCAGTAGAAATGACCTTTTGCATGGGAAGTTGAAGTTTTGGAATAGCAGATTTTTTTAGACATGGCTTTTGACATTCTAGCTCTAAGAAAAATTAATACAAACATTTATAATTTCAATTACATTTTTATGTTCATATAAACAACGTAAACAAAATTGAACAGAAAGTAATCATTTTACCTGGGAAAATGTAGTCGCTAACATTAAAATGTAAGGAGCAAATTTTCATTCTGCTCGTCACCGCTTTTCCAGTGCGTATAGCCATTATCCAAGCTTTGCGCTTATCAATTTTTTCTATCGTGCCGAACATATTTGTAACTTCCACTGTATACTTTCCTTCCTTTGGAAATTTGTGAAAAGATATTTCCCGATTGTCACAAGCACGAGATTTACAGCCATACACACAACAGTACTCGCGGTTAGAAATTTTTATTTTTGAAGAAATTACTTTCATTTTGTTCCGACAATTTTTTATAGTCCACAATTAAATATTTAGACACTCCATGAGGTTTCCCAAGGATGATCTAGTAAAGGCATCGGTTCAGACTGTTGCAATGCTTCTTTGGTTTTCTTTTTCCAGGAGCACTCGACATCAATGCCTGACAATTCGTCAAGCTTCGAAAGTTCGAGTCTTAAAATATACAAAGAAATGAAACATTAGAATAGAAAAATCTTAATTATGTATTAATTAATCGTCTTAGAATAATTTTTTAAACTGTATGCGAATTGACAGATGTATATACGATAAACTTATTATATTTTACAACTTTCTGTTCATTGAGGTTAGAAAAAAATATTAGTTGTCAAAGTCATAAGTATCCTCTAAATCCTCTATCTTTAGTTACACTACATGTATATCATACAAAAGATTATTATAAAAAATTATGAAATTCAACTTATATAAAAACACACATACCTTTGACAAAACATGAGTGCTGCGATAACATGTTTACATCGTCCACTGTTTCCTGCTTTGCAGGAGCAACACATTTTAACGATTTCTCCATTCGTTGAGATACTTCCTTCAATTTTGTGAGGAATTCCACTTTTCAAGCTAGATGTTGGTAAACATCTTGCAATTAATTGTATTGTTCCTTCTTTGCCTTGCGGTAAACGACCACAAGATACGACATGTCCAGCTTGTAATAATTTCTCTCCTTCCACGATATTCCGAGATGATAAAGTTGAATCTACATATTTGCAGATTTCTAACAATGTTAGAAACTTGAATCGCATCACTGATTTATGGCTTTTTTTACAATTTTATCAACAAAACTGAGCGAACCACGTATGTTCCGCGTGTTTACGAGCCGGCTCAGATCCGCCATATTGGCTAGCTGACATCATCATGCCCGTTACCAATAGGGAGTGGGACATCAATAGGCTTCCTATTAAAAAATTCGGTAAAAATGCAGATGAGGGGAGGCCGCCCCGATGACCTTGACCTTGACATATGTTGTCAAGGTCTCCCTCCTGAGTAACCTTCAAGAGGTTTTAGCCGTCGCTCTTAGTTCATTAAAAAGTTATATGCATACAAAGTTGATTAAATAAAGCATAATTTTACGAATCATATGTAGGATAGGTGGCGAGTACCGTACTTTAGAGCATAGGAATCTTTATTGCTGTTATTTTGTATGCGAGAGTTGGCAGTAGCGAGTAGGCGACAAGGCGGTGGCGCGCGGAGTTAGTAGTAGTTAGTTGAGTTGCGAGTCAGAACGACCGAGAGAGATTGTCTGGCGTTGCGCTTAAGAAAGTTAATAAACCAGATATACTTATTCAGACGACACGACTACCTTTCCTTACCTATAAATATGGGGGCTCGTCCGGGATAGTGATCGAGAATCGTGCCGAAGAAGAAGACGAAAGGCGAAAGACGAATATATCGTTCTGTACGTTAGCAAGACGACGAAAGACGAAAGACGAATAACGTTCTGTACGTTAGAAGGAAGACGAAGGACGAAAGGCGAAAGGCGAAAGACGAATAACGTTCTGTACGTTAGAAGGAAGACGAAGGACGAAAGACGAAAGGCGAAAGACGAAAGACGGAAGACGAATAACGTTACGTGCGTTAATAAGACGACGAAGAACCAGAAGAAGACGGAAGAGCACGGGTACGACGAAGTTCGTAGAAGGCCGAAAAAGGAAAACAGGTACGACGACTAAAAGAGTATACGGTACCCAGAAGACGAAGAAAGAAAAGAAGCAATTCCGAGGGAAGGTCACTGAAATCGGGAAAGACGCAACAAAGAGGTTAGTTTTCACGCAGCTCAGCAGTGCCATCGTGGTAGTACGTGTAGGTGTAGGTGCAACCGGAAGTTGACTTTTAGAAGAAAACAGTTGACAGTGTGGGTACACGATGGAAAATTTATCGCAAGTACCGCTAATACGAACCAAGATTAAGGTTGCGCCGCGTGCCGCGATTCTCGCGCTGCATAACCTCATTTTTGAGTACGACGGGGATCGAAATAATCGTCAACGATTACGCGAATTTAAAGGCTTTAGCTTTGCCCAGGACTCTGCTAAATATCGGGCGAAGATGGATTACGCGTGCAGGCTTTCGATTGGTGATCTGGCTTCTATTTGTAATATCCTTGGTATCGATTATGCAGGAAACAAGGAACAACTGCGAGAACGGGTCATTCGAGGCTTGATGGATCTGAATTCCTTGAACACCGTAGAAACTGACGGCGACGAAGACGACGAACCTAAGGACGATACAAACCCACTGAGCGAACAGCAAGATGCGGAAGGTGAAACATCGGAAGACGAAACACACGAAGAAGAGGCAGATAGTGTTCACAGCTGTCTGCGACAGACGAAGGATCGTAAGCTGAAATTCGCATTGAGCTACAGGGACGTCGAGGATTCAATCCGAGCATTTGATAGCGGTGATAACTACCCCATCGAACGATGGATCGCTGATTTTGAAGAGGCTGCTGATATGTTTGAGTGGAACGAATTGCAAAAGGTGGTTTTTGCAAAAAAGTCATTAACAGGCTTGGCTAAACTATTTATACAAAGCGAAGGCGTTATAAAAACATGGGGCCGGTTGAAAGCTGTATTAGAAGAGGAATTTTCGACGAAAGTAAGCAGTGCTCAATTACATAAGATACTGGAAATACGCAGGATTAAAGAAGGAGAGTCGGTGCAGGAATATTTTTTGCAAATGAAAGAGATCGCTTCCAAGGGTACTATTGAACATGAGGCATTGTTCGAGTATGTAATTGGCGGATTAAAAGACGACGCAAATAATAAAGCAGTACTATATGGCGCAAAAACCATTCGTGAATTCAAGGATCGTCTGAAAGTGTACGAGAAAATAAGGGATGACCAGAGGAAGTCCAGTAAGTTTACCAAAGCAAGGGACGACGCCGCGAAGAATATAGGAGTGCAGAAGAAAGCATCGAAAGAAGGTTTTAAGAAGAAATCTGTCACGGAAGACTCGAAATCCGAAGAGCGTTGCTTTAATTGTGGTTCACGAGGACATCAATCTAAGGACTGCGATAAGAAAGCGTTAGGTAGAAAATGCTTTAGTTGTAATAAATTTGGCCACGAAGCAAAGCAATGTACGGAACAGAAAAAGGAGAGCTTGGACGTTAAGTCGCAAGCAGCGGTAAATATGGTAACAGGGTCTTCGAAAAACAAGGTATTCAAAGAGATTGTTATTGATGACATTTCGATTTCAGCTTTGGTAGATACGGGCAGTGTCGTTAGCTTGATACGCGAAGATGTATATTATAAATTAAAGCCACAAAAGTTTTATAAAGCCGAATGTATGCTCACTGGTTTTGGAAAGGGTGAATCAAAGTCGCTAGGGTATTTTCAGACAAAAGTTTCTATCGACGATTATCGATAGAAAGAAGATTATCCACGAAGATTATCCTCTAACATTATACGTTGTTCTTAACGATGCTATGGATATGAAGGCAGTTATCGGTAGAGATATTATAGACTTAGCAGATCTAAAATTCAGTCAGAACGGTGTAACGATTTCTAAAATAGTACCTACCTTTTTCCTAGCTCAAATTGATTTACCTGAAGAAACAAAACTAGATACTCACCTTATTCCTGTTGCAGATGTACGTGATAAGGTCGAAAAATTAATAAGTGAATATGAACCAAGAAAATGTAAATCAACGGATATTGAACTAAGGATTACAATTAAAGACGAAAAGCCAATTTTTCAGAGACCGCGGAGGCTACCACTTATGGAAAAGGAAATTGTGGAAAAGCAGGTGAAAGAATGGATGGATGAGGGTATCGTTGAATCCTGCTCTGCTGAATACGCTAGTCCAGTAGTTGTAGTTAAGAAAAAAGATGGATCTCCTCGTGTATGTATTGACTATCGCCAGCTCAATAGAGTAATTGAAAAGGACAGGTATCCTTTGCCTTTAATCGAGGATCAGATTGATAGATTGAAAGATGCTCGAGTATTCAGCTCGCTGGATTTAAAGAACGGATTCTTCCGTGTAGACGTAGCAAAGGACAGTCGTAAATACACCGCGTTTGTCACCCATAATGGGCAATTCCAATTTTTAAAAGTTCCATTCGGACTATGTAACTCTCCACCTGTTTTTCAACGATTTATTAATCAGGTATATCGTCCGTTAGTTAATGATGGGATTGTACTGTCATATATTGATGATGTAATTATATTAGCGCCCAATTATGAAGAAGGTATAAGGCGATTGGAATTAGTTTTAAGAGTTGCAAGCGATTACGGTCTCGAAATAAATAAGAAGAAATGTCAGTTTATGAAACGACGCATAGAATTTTTAGGACAAGTAGTTGAAGACGGTAAGGTGTATCCGTCACCAGATAAAGTAAAAGCTGTTATGAACTTTCCGCAGCCTAAGTCAACTAAAGAGGTACAAAGCTTCTTAGGCTTAACCGGTTATTTTCGCAAATTCATCAAAGCGTTGTTACGACCCGCGTTTTAATTTCTGCGCGGGGACGTCAGAAAATCTCCGACGAGAAGAGGAGAGGCAGAGAAGGAAGGGGGGAAGTGAAAGTTATGTGTGCGTGTGGGTGTATGAATGAGTGTATGTGTGAGTGTGGTTTATATGGTTATTTTATTTACATGTATGTACAAGTGTGTGGGTGTGCATGGGGCCTCATAATGAAGGCATGTTCCGCCCCCTTTTGGGGATGTCGACGTGAGGGCGGATAATTTTTATCCGCCGCTGGAGGGGTATATTCGAGACCACCCGCGGACGAGCAGTCGGTGCTCGGGCTATCGCCTGTTCCTTTGCCGCGGGCGAAGGCGTTGGGCCGGGGATCGCGGCCAGAGGTGCCCGTGGTGGAGGGGTAATCGGGGGCCGCGGCCTCCACACTCGCTGAGGGCAGTGCTCGCCGGAGGTAGGCGGGGGTGGGCGGACAGGAGGTGGCTGGAGGTTCTCCACGCGTGGGGGAGGAAACTTCAGAGGAGGCTGGCGGTACGGGGGAGGGAGCTTCTGTGGGGGAGGAGGCTGTGGGTACGGGGGAGGAAGCTTCTGCGGCGGAGGAGGCTGAGGTTGCTGAGAAGGAGGTGGCGGGTGGTGGGTCTCCCGGGGCGCGGGCACGGGGGCCTTACGGGCACTCTGGTCAAAGACCCGCGGGTCGAACACCCGCACCTGGTGGTGCGCCTTAACCAGACGCCTCAATTGGCGCTGCCGCCCCGAGCGGCAGGACCGGCCCATAATAGGGCTCCCTGCGGAAGGCACTCATGTTTAACATGGTTATTCGCACAAGTGGGAAATTGTGGGTTAATTTAGTGGGGAGGGTAAACAACTGTGTTCTGCTCTGGCACACACGGAATTGCACGGAGTTGCGTAGTATTCCTCCTCCCGTTTGCTTTACTCTTGGGGGGAAAGCATTAGTTCTTATGGGAGTACTCAGTAGCGTGCCACTAATCACTGGGATTCAGTTGGATTGCTATCATCATCGTACTCCTTTTTAATTACCATATAGCAACCGCGAAAACAAGGATACAGAATTAATAATAACTAAAGAACGAAAGAAAGGAGGAAAGATGAGAAAGAAACGAATTATTACTGGGGAACAAAATCGTCCCTGTCCTCTATCACGGACCTTATAAGAAAAGAAAAAGAAAAGGAACTCGAGAATTGGCTAAATATGCCGGGGCTGTCGTGGCCCGAATATGCTTTCATTTGTATGCCTATCTGGCTCGAATGCTTGTTCCGAAACCACAATGCGTATCTGGAACAACGTTATTTATTCCGTGTGTTTCCCCGTGTGCCAGGTGCCCATTCGAGGTTTCCCTAACAGCGAGGGGTCCCTGTTAAATTGCCGGTAGCAATGAGGGGTGGAAAATTGTCATGGTTGTCTGGATGAGTCCCCCTTTTCTTTTGTGGGGTCTGACTCGGGGAACAGAGACGACGGCGAAAAAGAAACAGCAAAACAGAAGGCACGAGGCGTCAGGAAAGAGAAGAAGAGGCGAGGGTGTACGTGATGCAGATAGGACCCGGGTGCTTAATGCCGGGCTGGTGAATCGGTTCCAACGAAGAACGCCCTGTGCAAGAGCGCGCATTCG
>NW_011965965.1:8080-9424 GCF_000949405.1 Vollenhovia emeryi | reverse complement strand
ACATTTAAAAACGAAAACTGCATTTTTTTTACATTTTTTAAACAAATGTTGAAAGAAAGTATTTTGACAACATCATTATCTGTTGCAAATTCCAAAGGAAACCTGTAATTTACCACCGAAAATTAATTTGAATACACCAGAAGCTTTAATATTTAGTGGCGAAGCCCTTAGATTTGATCACAGCCGCACATCTTGTTGGCATAGAGTCAATAAGTTTGGTAATCACATTTAATGGTATTTCCTTCCAATCTTCTGCAAGACAGGCCATCAGGTCTTGTTTTCTGGAGAATTTTCTTTTCCTAATCCGTCTATCTAACTCTTCCCATAGATGTTCTATCGGGTTTAGGTCAGGACTCTGACTTGGCCACTCTAGAAGTTTAATCTTTTTAGACTTAAAGAACTCTTTTACATGTACAGAGGTGTGTTTCGGATCGTTATCCTGCTGGAAAATCCAGTTTCTGGCAAGGTTGCATTTAGCATGAGGGAGCATGTGATTCTGCAGTATTTCACAGTAAAGAAATCGGTCCATGATACCCTTTACTTCGACTAACGGACCGACTCCTAAATGAGAGAAGCAGCCCCAAACCATGACATGGCCACCACCGTGCTTAACGGTCGGTACCTGATACTTAGGGTCATCTCTTTTGTTCGGAGGACGTCTAACATACTTTATGCCATCAGATGAGAACATATTGAACTTGCTTTCGTCGCTCCACAGCACACGAGCCCACTCTTTACTAGTCCAGTTCTTGTACTTTTGGGCAAATTCGAGACGCGCCTTTCTGTTCTTCGCGGATATGAATGGTTTTTTGGAGGGACGTCTGCCAAACAAATTTGCGTTGCGGAGGCATTGTTTTACAGTGGTTAAACTGATATCAAGACTATGATTCTCATTTAGATCTCTCTTAATATCAACTGCTGTCAGACGTGGGTTAGCGAAACTCATGCGGCGGATAATCCTAGTTACCCTGTCAGTGACTTTTGGCGGTCGACCCGACCTTTGTTTGTTGCTAACCGAGCCTGTGGACTGCTGTTTCCGGTTCCAAACCGAGATTATTTGTCTGCTCAGATTAAAATCCCTCGCTACTTGAGCTTGAGATTTTCCATTTTTCAATGCTGCAATAACAGCCAATTTTATGTCGTCGGAATATTCTTTGTGTTTTGGCATAGCTCTAGAACGTAAACAAAACATAAAGCAAAAACCGTAAATAAAGTACTTATGCACATAAGCCTCTGCGTGTTTTTTTAAGACAAAAACCTCTGTGTCAAAATACTTTTCGACTTATAGATTGAAGATAACAGCAGCACATCCGAAACTAAACATCCACCCAATTAAGACTGATG
>NW_011965965.1:0-6575 GCF_000949405.1 Vollenhovia emeryi | reverse complement strand
CCCCCCTTATATATATATATATGAAATGACTCGGGAAGACATCCCCAACAACATATTTAAAAATAAAACAAATCGGAGAGGAAGTCGCTTTTATGCATAATTACCGATTCGACGCTTAGCGCTGCCTGTAGGTGATGACGATGCTGTCAACAAACGGTACGTTCAACAGAACATACAAATTTTGAAAGATCGACAGGATGAGATGGAGAGGAAGATAGTAACGCACCAAAATAGCATGCAGAATATGATAAACGAACTTCACGAAATGATTCAGCGTATGACTCATCGCCAATAAGTTAAATCTCTCCGTTACGCGAACGTGTGTTCCCGATCGACATACGATCGATCCCCGTTCCGTTCCCGTTCAACGTACGTTACGCGAACGTATGTTCCCGATCGACATACGATCGATCCCTGTTCTGTTCCCGTTCAACGTGTGTTACGCGAACGTGCGTTCCCGATCGACATACGATCGATCCCCGTTCCGTTCCCGTTCAACGTACGTTACGCGAACGTGTGTGTGTTCCCGATCGACGTACGATCGATCCTCGTTCCGTTCGATATACGTTCGGGTCCTGTTCTGTTTGATATACGATCGATCCCTGTTCCGTTCCCCGTTTTAAATCATTTGCTCATGGCTGAAAGGACAACATCTGAGAAGCGGCAATTAGTGAAGGAACTGCACGCTTCAGCGAGAAGAAATTTCCCGCAAAGACGTGTCATAGTGCGCGGGTACGACGACCTGTGGCAAGCTGATGTAGTTGAGATGCGTCCTTACACGCGATTCAACAGAGGCTACCACTACATACTGACGGTTATCGATGTGCTGAGCAAGCATGCATGGGCCGTACCGCTCAAGGCCAAGAGCGGATGCGAAGTTACTGCGGTAATCGCAAAGATAATTCGGGTCGATGGAAGATGTCCGAAAAATTTACAAACTGACAATGGAAAAGAATTTTACAATGCGAACGTGCAGAAACTCTTGAAGAAACATAACTGTTACAAACTTAGGATCGGGCGGGTTGTTTTTTGACGAATAAGGTAACCGTTCTCTAGCAAGTAAGAGCTTTTATTCTATCGGAACGCTATAATACTCAACTCATCGCCTTTTTGTCAAGCGTAATACTAACTAACTAAAAGTACATAAAATATAAAGATAGGGAAATCCCCAGAAACGGCAACACGTAGCTCGCTCTAGCGGAAGGGAAAGAAACTACAACCATGAATTATATAACATACTCCCACCTTTTGAGTTGAGAACTCTGAGCAACTCAAAATTATTTTACAAAAAAAACCAAAGAAGGAAAAGGAACAAAAATTGTAAGAAGTCTTATAGGTCCATTCTATTGGGCGCGTTCACTCGACGCCCGCCTCTTGTACGTATTTCTGGCTTCACCTTTTCTTCCTCTGATAATGTCCTTTCTGTCTGGGATTCGTCGGTCTCGCGCGTCGATTTATTCAATGCCTCCACTTCGATTGGTGACGAGATTTCCAAAGGGTGCAATCTCTGAACGGGACGGACGAGTTCTCCACTCGCGGTCTGACCACTCTTACCTCGCCATCTCTACCCGGAATGACCTCGATGACTCGCGCCAAGGGCCAGTCCAAGCGTTTCTGATTCTCGTTTCCTATGAGAACGACATCTCCTTTTCGTACCGTATATTTGCCGTTTTTTGAATAGCTCGTTCGCGATAGTTGTCCTAGATACTCTGAACGAAAACGACGTCGTAAGTCAGCTCGGAGCTTCTGTCGATAGCGTATCCTCGCCTTCAAGTCGCCTTCTTGAACATGATCCAGATCCGGTAATCCTATCTCCTGAACGTCTTGAATGAACATCGCCGGAGTCAATGGGATCAACTGATCAGAGTCCTCAGACAGGTAGGTAATGGGACGCGAGTTTATAATGGCCTCACAATCACATAGCGTTGTGTTCATCTCTTCAAATGTAAGGCAAGCTCGTCCCAAGACTTTCCTCAATATTTCCTTGACCGAACGTACTAATCGCTCCCACCATCCACCCCACCATGCCGCTGAGGGAGGATTGAAGCGCCATTCTATTTTCTTCATCGTGCTATATTCCGCGACTTTCTTCCAATTGATACTACGCAACAGGTTGCTCGCTTCACAGAAGTTAGTACCGTTGTCGCTAAACATAATAGAAGGTCTTCCTCTGCGCGCGACGAATCTCCGGAAGGCTTCCAAAAACGCTTCGGTCGAGAGGGAAGTCGCTAACTCGAGGTGGACCGCTCGGTAGACTGCGCACGTGAACAGACAGATCCAAGCTTTCTGCCCGTCTTTTAAATATAGTGGGCCCGCAAAATCGACCCCTGATACCACGAATGCAGTCGCATCTCTTATTCGTTCTTCTGGTAGGATTGACGGTGACGCCTCGATCCTCTTAGCCTTGTATCGTTTACATATTGTACACTTAGAGAGGACAGATCGTATAGCACGCCGACTGGATAATATCCACACTTGTTCTCTTAAATTGTTCATCACAGTCTGTATACCTGCGTGATTAAGCTGTTTATGTCTGTACTGTATCAACCTTTCAACGAGAGGATGCCGTGATTCCAAGACAATGGGACAACGAAAACCAAATTGATCCTCTCTGTTCGAAACTAGAGTCTTTAAGCGGATAAGTCCCGATTTATCCTTGAACGCGTTCAGACAACTGATTCTAGAGTCTTCGACCCCCTCGAATGACTCTCTCTGAGCTAGACTCATCAATATTAATTCGGCTTCAGTGATTTCTTTGACCGATAAATCTCCTGACAGATGTTTAGAGCGGTTCTTCCGGCATTTTGCGATGAAACGTAGAACCCAGGCCATCATGCGTAGAATTTTCGAATGTGAAGGATCCTCTGAGATACCATCGACCTTCTCGATCAGGAACTCCTTTACAAGTGTTACTCATCGCTACTTCACACTGTACCGACGCCTCGGCCTTCTTTACTTTGAACGTGGACTTTTTAATCTCCTTGTTGACTTCTGTTTCGTCTACGATATAATCGACTGAGGGCCATTGTTCACGAGATTTCCTGAGCCATTCAGGACCCTCCCACCATTTTGAATCAAGTAATTGCCTCGTGCTACATCCTCGAGACGGCAGATCGGCCGGGTTCATTGATCCAGGGAGATGATACCAGTGTTCCGGCTCGGTGAGCTGCCGAATCTCTCTTGTTCTGTTCCATACGAAGGTTGCCCACTGCTTCTCTTGTTTAATCCAGGACAAGACCGTCATGGAGTCACTCCAAAAATATTTTTCTGCTTGTTGTCTCCCCAGAGAGCCCAGGGTGAAGGTCATTAGTCGGGCACCAATCGTCGCAGCAAGAAGCTCTAGACGAGGTATAGTCGACTTTCCCAACGGAGCCACTCTTGCTTTAGCCTCGATGAGTTGAACTTTGACTCCGCTTGGAGACTCGGTTCGTGCGAAGAGGACCGCCGCGTATGCATCCTGGCTGGCGTCGACAAAAACGTGAAATGACGTCGAGTATCCTCTCCGCTCATCTCCAAAAATCCATCGAGGTATACGTAGTTCCGTTAAGAGACTCAGTTGTTGGTGCCACTCTCTGAAAGTGTTCTTGACCTCCTCATTCACCTCCGTATCCCAATCTAAGTCCGTTGACCACAATTTCTGTAACAGTAATTTTGGGCGCAGCACCGGGCACACTAAACCGATCGGATCAAATATCTTTTGCGTAGCTGACAAAATACGCCTTTTCGTTACCTTTTCGGGCATAGATTCCTCCAGCGCCGATTTTGTCAGCGATAGTGTGTCCTGGCCTTTATTCCATGTAAGACCAAGTACTGGCGTGCTGTCCTGGATCAATGTCGGATCAGAATATTCCCATCCTCGGAGAAGAAAACCACCAGTAGACATAGCAGCAGTAGCTTCCTCCTTGAACCACTTTAATTCCTTGTACGTATCGACGCTCGTCACGCAATTGTCCACATAGAACGATTTCTCCAGTTTTCGTATGACGTCTCGCTGTTCTTCTAAGGTTGCCTGTTGTAGTACTCGCTCTAGATGCAGTTGAATAGTAGCACCCAACAGAAAAGGACTGCTAGTCACTCCGAACACGACTCTACAGTGCCGATAGACTTCTAACTTTGTTGAATCTTCTTTATTCCACCATAGAAACCGAAGTACGTCCCGCTCTTTCGGCGACACACTAATTTGAAGAAAAGCCTTTTTTATGTCTGAGATAACGCCAATCCTTCTTTCTCGGAACCGTAACAGCATCGTCGGGATCAGTTCAATGAGATTTGGTCCGATTTCGAGGCACTGATTCAATGAAGGTGAGTCCTTTCCTCGTGCTGAGGCATCGAAAACCGGTCTCAGACGTGTCGTGCTATTCTCCTTTAGCACGGGTCTGTGTGGTAGGTAGTAGCTGTGGTTATCCACTTCGGTAGGGGGCACAGGTTCGATGATTCCTTCCTCAGCCCACTCTTCAAGTACTCGGCAATAATCTTCGAAGAGGTTATCGGATTTCAATCTTTTAATACTCATTTCTAATCTCTTGACAGCTATTTCTTTGTTATCTGAAAGCGGGGGATGACTCTCCTTCCAAGGCAGATACACTTCATAACGTCCGGCATTATTTACAGTAACAGTCTGTCGGAAATAGTCCTTTACTTGTTCTTGATGAGATTCTTTAGTTTTCGTTTGGACTGGATCGGTAATGCCTAATATGTCCAAGCTCCATAGATCAGAGATCTTCGCGTCTTGGGCGAACATGGAGATTGTCAACAGCGCCGAATCGACTCGAGCAGTTTTTCCCTGCGAATTCTTGCCCATCACGGTCCATCCAAGACGAGTCTCGATTGCTGTTGCTCCACATTCAAGATCTTGGAGTTTGCCTGTTAACAGTTTGCCCACAATATCAGCTCCAATGAGTATAGAAATAGGTTCATTTACCTGGCCGACATCTGTTAGCTTTATTCCCTTGTGAGACAACTCCTGTATCCAAGGGCCACGCCTTATACCGGGGATATCATTACAAATCGTCTCTTGTCCCAATGCTACAAAATTACAAGCGTACGAGTCGTCCAGGCTGCTGATGCGTATACGGTAGCCCTTGTGCTCCTGTGGTTCAGTCTTCGCGCCTCCAAACAGTAGATGAATTATATTTTGCTGTCCGACTTCCTCATAATCCATCTCCTTAGCTGTTCGACTCAGAACATACGATCGGTGAGATCCCGTATCCAACACTACTCGAGCAATGCGTTCCCTTCCTCGATTGCGCAGTTTTACCTGAAGAGTCTGTAGGAAGATTTCCTCGTTAAACGAAAGATTCGTTAGACTACTCTCTTCTTGTTTCTTCGCCGATTCGTCCATCGCGTTTTTCGTCGTCGATCTATCAGCAGTCATTCCTCGACACATTAGTAAAACGTGCTTCCTACCGCACCACGCACACTTCTGCTTGTATTTGCAGAATCTACTGCTATGCCCTGCCTTCAAACAATTAAAACATGCGTTTTTTTGTTTCACGATATTTTGTCTTTCCTCCATAGGCATTTTTCTCGCCTTTTCACACTGCGAACTATCGTGATTCTCACTGCAAAATATACACTGTTGCGTTTTACCTTCTTTCGTCGTTAAAAGTGTCGAAGCCGTAGCGATTTCTTTAGTAGCTTCGCCCTTATGCTTCCTTTTTACTTTATCTTTTATCGTCGACTGCTCTTGATTCAAACCAAATCCGCTGACCGCCATCGCAATCCTCTCCTCGTTCTCTACTTCTGCCTGTAAGAAGGCCATTAGATTTGTCAGTCGATCTTTAGGTGTGGTAGCGACGGGCACCGCTGGAGCATTATCACCTGGTTCTCTTGGAGGAAGCTGTATTGTAGTACTGGTGTGTCTTTGCCACGCTCGTAACAAATCCTCGGGTAACGAAGACTCCACCAACGGGTACAGCATGGCCGCGCATGTGTCGGTCGTCACTCCGAGTGACTCGAGAGATCTAATGTGTGTCTCTAACCTATCGTAGACACTGGACAACGAAACGTTCCCTTTCGGCGTTATCGCATTGCTTAGAACCAACTTCAGTAACTCGCGCACGTAAACTTCAACCAATAGCTCGTTTTTCCCAAATCTGCTTTTCAGGCCGGCAATCACTTTATCGTAATTGTCGGCCGTCGGTGGGTAACTGTTTACGAGTTCACTGGCTCTCGTATCTGGCACCATTGCTTGGAGAAGATATTGGAATTTATCTTCCTTGGAGACAGTCTGATCTTCATGTATATTTTTGAACTGACTCCAAAATTGTAGCCATTCTCTCACGTCACCGCTGAATTTCTTTAGCTCAATCTTCGGTAACTTAAACGTACCTTTGTTTTCCTGATACGGTAGATTGTTCTGTCGGTACTCTCGTCCCTGCACAGGTGGCGCTGCATTACGCTGCTGCGTCTCTTCTTCTAGCCTCGTGACCTCTACTTTCGCTTGCTGATACTTCCTTCGATACTCGTCGGCGTGCTGCACTTCTTGATCCATTTCCTGCTCTGTCGACTCTTCGTTGTCCGCCATTGCCTCGAGCATGCTTTTGTTCAACTCTTCCAGTTCACACGCCTTTCCC
>NW_011965964.1:0-9411 GCF_000949405.1 Vollenhovia emeryi | reverse complement strand
TCAGAAGCGAGAATTATGTGATAAAAATTCTTACGTGTTACTGTCAAATATGTAGGCAGTTTAATAAGTCAGGAGAGCGAATGTCCTCGATGATAGGTATGATCCCGGATAGAGAAGATTTATAGGAGACTGGACACTCGAATCTTTTAAATATACTGTATTTAATATCTTGTACAGAAGCGAGTAATCTGGCGGGTGTAGTGTCTTCCCTCAAATTGGCCTGGTTCTCTTTCCTGCGAAGCTCTCTTGGTTCGTGTCTCCAGGAAGAATCTGCTCTGTTCTCTGAATCCGCGCTTATATTTGTATCGGAGGTATCGACGCCAACCAATCGGCCACCCGCCTAGATCCGTTATTTTCAACGCCCGAGACGATACCCTATTTATCGATACTCTATTTATCGTCTCGACCGTCGGCCGTCCTACCCGAAAACATATACAGGCTAACGCTTATGCCGCTCGTCTCTGCACGCTTGCTCGAAATGTACGCCCGAGAATATATTCTCGCCTACAGTTCGGCCATCCTGACATTTTGGCCGACCCGGTCAAACATATGATAATAAGCATTACAGCTAGTCATTTCTAAATAAGTAACACATAAGAGGAAAACGCAAGTTCCGTCAATCGCAGAAATCGGCGTTACCGTATATACGGACGCATTTGATCTGGAGCGCATATTCCCGTGTACGGTCTCTGCGTCAACTGGAACCCGTCAATATCGCTAATAACATATCGGTCATTATCTAACGCTTTCTTTACAATATATGGCCCTTTGAACTTTGGCACCAATTTCTTATTTATTCCGGCCGCCGTTTCCACGTTACGAATTTCAACATAATCGCCGATCTTATATTTGCGCGCGGCTTTCCGTCGCAAATCGTATCGTTTGGCACCTTTGCGCTGCGCCTCGTCCATCTTCGCTTGTGCATCACCCCGAATCGAATCAAAGTCTCGTTTTTCGTCCCGCTCCTGTTCTATTAATTCGCGTATCACATCGTTCGTCTCACCTCGCTGTTCTAAACCGAACAATAATCGGGCCGGTGTGTTACCGGTCACACGGCAAACAGTATTATTCAGCGAAAACTCCACCTTATCTAAAACACGATCCCATTTGGAAGGCGTCTCACACAATTTGGCTATCATTGGAGTTATCACTCGATTAAATCGTTCGACCTGACCATTCGCTCTCGGCGTGCCTACCGCTACCAATACGTGCCCGATCGTCTCCGACCCTACGTATTCCCTAAACGCGTCGGATGTAAAACACGTTCCCCTATCGGAAATCAAACGTTTCGGCTTACTATAAGCGCGAAAATAATCGTTGAGATGTCTTATCACCTCTTCGGTCGTGGTTGACTTGCACGGGTACAGCCTAATAAATTTAGTGAAGGCGTCAATTATAACAAACAAATGTCGGTAGCCCTTCCCGGTCTTTTCTAACGGACCCATATGATCCACATGTATTGTCGCAAACGGCACTTCGTTCTTCGGAATATTGTGCAAGAAACCCTCCGATTTTCCGCTCGACGGTGAGAATTCGATACATTTCAGACAATTATCGATGTAATCACGCACCTTCTCGCGCATGCCAGGAAACCAATAGACTCTCGTGATATTTTCGACGACTTTGTCTATTCCGACGTGGCCAATGTCGTCGTGACACGTTCGGATTACATTCGATTCCATCGAACATGGAACATAAAACAATAATTTTTTATATCTGTTCTTTCGGTACACGAGCCCGTCACGCAATTCATAATGTTTTACATCGCCCTTCTCAAGCGCGTCGCGAATCTTTAAAATTTCCTTGTCACGGTCCTGGCAGACCGACAAAGTTTTTTCCAACGTACTACCTTCTAAAACAAGCACACTATGGCAACGGCTAAGTGCGTCGACGTGACTCATACGATTTCCGGGGCGATGAACGATCTCATAATCGTAACTCTGCAAAAAAAGGGCCCAGCGTGAGATCCGGGGGTTCACGTCCCTTTTACCGAGAGTTAAGCGGAAACTATCGCAATCCGTAATAATCTTGAACTTTCGCCCCGCTAGGTACACGTGAAATCGCTTTATTGCGTAAACGGCCGCGAGACACTCCAGCTCGAAGCTGTGATATCGCGATTCGGCAGGCGTCGTCCGCTGACTCCAATACGAAATCGGACGCCACTTCATATCCTCAGTGCTTTTTTGCAACAAAATACCGCCGAAGCCGCTGGCACTCGCATCGCAGTGCAACTCCGTTTCCGCGTGCGGTGAATAGATCGAAAGCACCGGCTTGCTCGCTAAGCGCCCCTTGAGCGCCTCGAATGCGGAGTTCTCCGCCACCTCAAATTTAAATTGAACATCTTTTTTCAAGATGTCGTACAGGGGCTTCGCTATTATTGAAAACCCGGGGATGAACCGGCGAAAATAACTCGCAAGCCCGACGAACCTCTGCACGTCCTTCGCGCTACGCGGCATCGGGTAATCGAGAACGGACTCGATGTTCTCGTCGCTAGGCCTGATACCGTGCCCGCTCACACAGTATCCTAAATATTTAATTTCCGTCTGTGCGAAATAGCACTTGTCGAGTCTGAACTGTAATTTGTGTCTACCCGCTATCTCGAATACTTCGGACAAAGTCTCGATATGCTCGCTCATGTTCCCCGTCGCGATCAACAAGTCGTCGAGATAGGTCAATATTTTGTCCTTCCGGATCAACGGCTCGAAGACGGTACGCACGAACCGTTGGAAAACGCGAGGCGCGTTCGTTAGGCCAAACGGCATACGCAGATATTCGAACTGCCCTAGCGGTGTTACAAAAGATGTGTATTTCACGGATGCTTCGTGCATCTTCACGTGGTGAAATCCGTCTTTCAGATCCAAAAGCGTGAAATATTTTTTCCCTCGCAGACGGTCAATGTTATCGTCAATCAACTCGGTCGGGAAGTTGTCGCGGACTGTGATTTTATTTAATTCGCGAAAGTCTACGCATAAACGATAACTTTGATTTTTTTTCTTCGCCAACACGATTGGGCTCGCATAGGGGGAACAACTCGGACGAATTATTTCCCTTTCTAATAGATCGTCCAGGATCCCGCGCAAAATTTCTTTATCCGCGAACGACAACCTCCGCGGACGCGAGCTAATCGGTTGCTCGTGTTTGAGCGCAATAACCATTTCGAAACCGGGTACGTTTCCTTCCCCTCGAAGATTCTTTAAGTAATCGGACTCATAAACTCCACGTATTTTCGCGGACACATCTGTCCCGACGGCGGGATTTATTTTTAGCTCGTCGCGAGAGTGAGCAAAATCATCGCCGCATTCGATATGCAACAATTGATTTATTGCGCACGCTTCCTCGACGCCCGTAATCCTAACGGTTTTCCCGAAGGTTACGCATAACCGCGGACAATTTATGAAGTCCCTTCCCAAGAGAACGTCGTACGCCATAGTTCTACTCGGCACCGTATAAAATCTTATTTTAGTTCGCACGCCGCTGACTTCCAATATGCCGCTAAATATGCCGTCGAATTTTAATTGCGAGCCATTGATCCCGCAAAACTGGCTCCTCTCGCCCTCGAGCAAGCGCGGATCACCCCGAATTACCTCGCTACGCACCAGACTGATCGGCGAGCCCGAGTCGATCATCGCCTCGACAACGTAGCACGGTTCACCGCTACCCTCGGGCGTAATCTTTACGCGGGTCATATACGGACTCGGCAACTCGATCGGTTGTACCACGTTTGTCGAGGCCACCCGCGCAACATCCCCGGATATCCCCGACGCCGACGGTTTACCGCGCCTCGGACACTCCCCCGCCAAATGTTCCGTTGATTCGCACACGAAACACTTTTTTCTTCCCTGTCCGCACTGCGCCGCGATGTGCCCCGTTTTATGGCACTTGAAGCATGTCAGCGGTCTTCCTCTCGTCGACGGCGTCTCGGTCCCTTTGCCGCCGGATGTTCTCGCTCCATTCCTCCTCGTTCGGGCGTCGTCCGGTCGTCTCTTCTCCAACTGAATTTTTTCGAACGCCTTCAGCAGCTCGGCTCCCGTTCGGTAATTCATCAGGTTAGCTTGATCCCGCAGTCGTCGGTCCGTCACGCCCTCGATTATATAATCCAGGATCTCGCTCTCAGCAATCGGGATACGGTTGGCGAGGATCATCTTGTCATGGTAATAGTCACAAAACGACTCCCCTCCTTCCCAAAGTCGAGCCTCAAATTCTCTTCTCAGAGCCAGCTTGCCTGGACGAAGATCAAACATCTGCTCCATCTCCTTGAGCAGCTCCTCGATACTCAATGACAGATATTCCGCCCTCGAGTGAAACCACGAGAGCGCACGTCCCTTCAGCCGCGAACTTACTAGTATTCGCGTCGAATTTTCATCCAGCTGGTACGTCGTCCTCAACAGCTGTAACTGCTGTCTCCACCTCCAGAAGTCGCTATCCGCCCCGCCGAACTCGGGCAGCAATTCTCGGAGGCTCCGGATACCACCCGACGCCACGCCGCCGCCGTTCACCGCACTCGCCGTCGCGCTCGCCGCCGCGCTCGCCATCACCGGGGAGGCCCTCAGCATCTCCAGCTCCCGCCGGAGCAGTCGTTGTTCTCGTTCCCAGAGCTCCTTTTCTCTGCGCAATATCGAGAGTTCCCGCATCGCGTTCTCGCGTCCCTCCACTTCCGACGCCGCGTTGTCTTCGGGCTCCTCCCGCGTCAGCACCTCGTCGTCCGTCCTGGCCACCCTATCGCCCTCCCGGACCATCCCGTCATCCCGGGTCATCTCGTGGTCCTCCGGCTGGTGAGCCCCCCCGGCACCCGACGAGTCCGTCACACCCGAAGCACCTTTCCGTCGCGCCGCGAGTTCACTCCATACGCTCGGATCGTCTTCCTCTAGTCGACGGATCAACTCCGCCTTCGCACCGCTCGTACTAAGTCCACGCTCGCGAAGAGCCTCCCTTAAGTCCACCACCGTATAGCCCACCCCCGATTCTGTATTCGCGGGAGTTACGTTCATCGTACCGGCCTTTATCCTTCACCCGCGCACTTCGCGTTCCCGTCGCTTCGCACCGATAAGGGGCGTATCCTACCTTACTCGGTGAGTAATCTCGGAATCCGGGTATCGTCTCTCCTGTTCCTTCGCCGCTTGGATATATCGTTCAGGATGCAGCCTCTCGTCCGTTCCGCTGCTTCTCAAGTCCAGCTCTTTGTAGGCGTGCAGGTACGGATCCCACTTCTGATGTTGTAGGCAGTTTAATAAGTCAGGAGAGCGAATGTCCTCGATGATAGGTATGATCCCGGATAGAGAAGATTTATAGGAGACTGGACACTCGAATCTTTTAAATATACTGTATTTAATATCTTGTACAGAAGCGAGTAATCTGGCGGGTGTAGTGTCTTCCCTCAAATTGGCCTGGTTCTCTTTCCTGCGAAGCTCTCTTGGTTCGTGTCTCCAGGAAGAATCTGCTCTGTTCTCTGAATCCGCGCTTATATTTGTATCGGAGGTATCGACGCCAACCAATCGGCCACCCGCCTAGATCCGTTATTTTCAACGCCCGAGACGATACCCTATTTATCGATACTCTATTTATCGTCTCGACCGTCGGCCGTCCTACCCGAAAACATATACAGGCTAACGCTTATGCCGCTCGTCTCTGCACGCTTGCTCGAAATGTACGCCCGAGAATATATTCTCGCCTACAAATAAAAAGATATTTGGATAAAAACAAATTTTAGACAGTTTTAGGCCCCTTATGAAATACATAAAAAATTATCTTTTTTCTTTGATAAGTAACCTATTGTTTATTGACTGTCAAGGAAAAAATATAATTTTTGGCGTATTTTACAAGTGTACTAAAACTACAATGTTTTCATCCAAGTATCTTTTTATTTGACAGTAACACAAATATTTTCATCATATATGAAATCTTGCTTCTGACGTCACAGTTCAACGTCGCGGGAGGGGGAAGTATTAAAAAGCATTTAGAAATCCATTGGATGTCGAGTGGATATTGTTGGGATCGATTTTATTGTATATAATTACGTCTTTAGGATGTCCTTAGGATGTCCGGGTTTGGATCGCGTATAGAGACCTTATAAGCGGACATAGGGACGTCTTCAGTATATCCTTAGTATGTTCTACCGATTTTCACGGATATACCCGGGATGTTTGAAAATCCCTTTAGATATATCCGGTGGACATACTTGGGATCAACTTTTGCTGTGTGGGTTTGGATCCCCTGGCCGTGACATTTCTCAGGCTTCTCTCTGATATTATCTCAGGAGGAAGATGAAGATAATAAAGAAGATGACGGCTGCGAAGGCATTGATGCTATTGGTTGATATTTCCCAATATGGAGTCGTTTTGGAAGTGTCTGTGATTGGTCGTGTGCGGTAGCACACCTTTCTTTTTACATCATGGTTATACTGTGGCGCAGCGGTTGCCAAATCCGATGCCTTAAAGCCCGTATCAGACTACGGATTGGGATTGGGATTAGATTGAAATTTAACCAATCACAGTAAAGTTTACTAATCTCATGTTCAGTAACTTTTACTCTGATTGGTCAAATTTCAATCTAATCCCAATCCCAATCCGTAGTCTGATACGGACTTAAGAAACGCATCCATACCACAGTATAACCAGTAGTGGCCAAGGGATCCAAACTCTCTGTATTTTAACGGTGACGGAAGTTGTGAACTAATCAAACTTCCGTTAAATAACTTTACCACTACAGTGCTGCGCCCTGGCTCATGACCCGAAGTTGTGAACTAAAATACAGAGAGTTTGGATCCCCTGGTAGTGGCACTCGCTCTTTTGTTTCACGTTCGCGCCGATCTGTACTGCGCATCCGAAATGTTTTAGTTATGACCAATCACAGGATTTTTGTACGTGTGTTAGTGCAAAGTCGGTGTGACATTGAAAAATTTGCAGTGTTGACGAATAACACGTTAATACTTTTATACGTTGGAGCAAGTAATTACATTAATTACTTTTATTAGAACATTTTTTCATAGGCCATTTCCATTTACAATAAATAATGTACGCTAGTTCGTACGCGCCTTTCCTGGATACGATCCTGAAAAGGGCCCAGGCACTTTTAGCCGTTGATACACTGTTGGGGCGATCAAAAACATGGCGGAAAATTGAGAAGTTCAGCCCAGCTCAAAGGTGCCGACAGAGAGTGCCCATACTGGTTATACTGTGCCCATACCGTCACTGGCCTAGTTTACATCGATCACTTCCCACACAGCACTAGATGTCCCATGGATATATATTTTAAGTCCCATTTACGTCCATATGTCCCGGAACTTAAATGGAACTTAAATAGGATATCCTTTTTTGATATAATAGGGATATCCTCATAACATATCCTACAGACATTCAGCGTACATCCAAGTTGAAATTCATTATCTTAAATTTTTAATATATTATTACGACGTTTATAAACATATTAATTTTTTTTATTATTGAATTATTGTTACCTACTTTAAAGAAATCGAATATATTTCTTATTACTAAAAATATTTTATTAATATTAAAGTTGTACATAAATTATATATAATAGAGTTTTTACAGATATTATACCATAAATGCTTAATGTTGGAGAGAGAGAGAGTCAAAAGCGAGAATTATGTGTAATGAAAATTCTTACGTGTTACTGTCAAATAAAAAGACATTTGGATAGAAACAAATTTTAGACAGTTTTAGGGCCCTTATGAAATACATAAAAAATTATCTTTTTTCTTTGATAAGTAATTACTTATAACCTATTGTTTATTGACTGTCAAGGAAAAAGATAATTTTTGGCATATTTTACAAGTGTACTAAAACTACAATGTTTTCATCCAAGTATCTTTTTATTTGACAGTAACACAAACATTTTCATCATATATGAAATCTTGCTTCTGACGTCACAGTTCAACGTCGCGGGAGGAGGAAGTATTAAAAAGCATTTAGAAATCCATTGGATGTCGAGTGGATATTGTTGGGATCGATTTTATTGTATATAATTACGTCTTTAGGATGTCCTTAGGATGTCCGGGTTTGGATCGCGTATAGAGATCTTATAAGCGGACATAGGGACGTCTTCAGTATATCCTTAGTATGTTCTACCGATTTTCACGGATATACCCGGGATGTTTGAAAATCCCTTTAGATATATCCGGTGGACATACTTGAGATCAACTTTTGCTGTGTGGGTCGTGGCTCAAGCCTTCGCCGGGAACGCCGGAGCCAGGCTCGCTTCGCTTTTCGCTTCGTAGTATTCGTGGCAATCTGGCATTCGTGCCTCGTGGCGATCTGGCAACCGTGGCTGGCTTGGTAGAAAGGAGACGGAAAACAATATCCGCTCCTCTCTTTCTAATGCCCGAAGCCAAGCCGAGCTCGGCCGAGCCGCTGCCGAGCACGGGTGCACACGGACACGGGTTTTACGCTTGTGTACGTGAGCACCGTCGTGCACCACAGATGGTGCTGGAGTGCACCTCCGACGGTGCTCGAGTGTAGCTCCAATGGTGCTGTGAACCCAAAGTTTGCATCACTGCCTCGTGGTCGAGCGTGTTAATTAACCTAATGAAGGTCTTATTATTCTTGCTGGTTACGAGGGAGTCTCCGGCGTAGATTCCGTCGCAAGCGTGCAATCGAGAGAGATAGCCCGTCTTAATCTCCGGGTTAGAAACGCGTACCACGCATCCGATGTTGGTGCGCAGCGGTACCACTATGGAATCTTTGTCCTTAAACGGAAAGGCACAACCAGAGAGAAACCAGAGAGCGGCCATCTCGCCTCACAGGCACACTGTCCTGATGCGCCCCCTGAGAAAGTGGATGTCAACTAACGTCCGATACGATCGGTAACGATACATGGTTCGTGTCTGTGCTATGGTTCATGTCCAAGCTAGTCATCAGATGAGATCAATAAATATATACGAGGTCTGGCTATTAAATAACGAGACTGCGCGCGCAGAAGGCGTCCTAGAGGGGTAGGGAGGGAAACGAATGCAGCGTTGGATAGCTGGAAGTGTCTTCTATTCCAGTACGAAAACCACGTTTTTGTCGCTGTAGTAGTATTTTTTCTATAGAGGTTAGAAGCAAACGTGTTTTTTACTCGATGATGATAACAATGTGTGACGAGCAACGGATCAATGTGAAATTTCTCGTTAAATTAAAAAAAACTCCTACTGAGTGCTATAAATTGTTGAAAGAGGCCTATGGTGAGAATTCTCTATCTCGTGCACGTGTTTTCGAATGGTATAAAAGATTTTCTGAAGGCCGAGAGGGCACCGAAGATGACCAACGTCCAGGTCGACCTGTGTCTGTTTCAACTCCGCAAACAGTGACCAAAATCAATGAAATTGTACGCGAAGAAATTGTATGAGAGCTCATACGACGATCTTCGCGTACAATTTCATTGATTTTGGTCACTGTTTGCGGAGTTGAAACAGAC
>NW_011965963.1:7922-9411 GCF_000949405.1 Vollenhovia emeryi | reverse complement strand
ACGCGTCTTCCTTTGCTTTCCGTACCGCCACCTTTAGGTTCTTTCTCCTTTCGCGGTAGGCTTCCAGGAGCTCCTCCATGGCCTCCCGGGTCGTGTGGGCTCTTCTCCTCGCCCGCTGTACGGCCCGTCTGGCAGCCACCGAAAGTCGCCTCAATTCCGCGATGCTTTCGGACCACCAGTAGGCCGCTTTTCGCGGCGTGAACCTGGCCCGAGGCATCGCATTGTCGCAGGCCGCCCGCATGGTATTCCGCAGCCACTGTATCTCCTCCGCTATCGTTGGCAGTGGCTCCGGCTGGGCCCACGTAGCCGCCACCAACGACTCCACAAGCCCATCCGGGTTTAGCTTTTTTATCGCCCACTTCGTGTATGGGCTCGGAGTCTCCCCTCTGCCTCCCGGTCTAGAGAGAACCACCTCTATAGGGAGGTGGTCCGAGAGGAGCTCCAAGTCCTCCACCACCTTCCATGAAGCTACCATCCTCGCGGCCGCAGGGGATGACCAAGTCAAGTCCACGATGGACTCCCCCTGCGGTCGTACGCAGGTGCTAACCGTACCCACGTTCTCGAGATGAAGGCCCAGGCGATCCGCCCAGGCCTCCACCTCTCTTCCTTTGGCATCCGGCCGCCGGGAACCCCACATTGCCGATTTGGCATTGAAGTCCCCGGCGACCAATACCAGTCCGGGAAGGAATTCCCGGACTAGATCCTCCAACTCTTGGAGGCGTCCCTCCAACTCTATTCTGGAGAGGCTAGGTCTAAGGTAGACCCCTATAATCACCAGTGGGCCCCATTCCACCGCGACCCAACCTTCTCCAGCCTTGAGTTTCTTCCCAGGGAGACTTCGTTCCCCGGTTCTTCTCCATGTAATCGCCGCCGTCCCATCCGTGCTTTCTGCCCAACACGGGCTCTTGGGGACACGGTATGGTTCGGCGACGATGCCTAGTCCACAACCACGCTCCGCCAAGCTATGCAGGAAGATATCCTGCGCCTGGCGGGCGTGGTTGAGATTCGCCTGCAATATTTTTATCGCCGTGAAGGCGAGGCCGTTGCAGCCTCCTCCCGGCTGATGTCCTCTTGTGCCGTTTTACCGGCTTCTAGTTTACTTGGAGCCTCCTCGATGATCATCAGCTCCTCCCTATCTCTGCTCGGGCCCGTCGGAGCTTCCGTCACTTCCATAGGGGTCTTGCCCTGCGCAATTCTCCTATTTTCTTCTTCCTTGGACCTCCGGGCCATCCTCTTTTCTTTTTTGGATGGCTGCCGGCAGGCCGCTCCTCCCGCCTTATGGTTGGCTGGGTGTCCCTTCGCGCTGCACACTGCGCATTTTGGCGGTGCAGAGCAGCTCTGAGCCAAATGGCCCTCTACTCCGCACCGATAGCACAGCGTGCTTCTGTCGATTGCGCTCCTGCACTGCTGGCGCACGTGTCCCCTCTCCAGGCATCTAAAACACACCAGGGGACGCGCCTCCAGCAATTCTACTCTTGCGGACACCCAG
>NW_011965963.1:4632-6357 GCF_000949405.1 Vollenhovia emeryi | reverse complement strand
CCAGGAGCATGGCTCCCGACATTGCCTTTCTGGGCTTTATGCTGTCAATGCCCAGGTCTTCCAGTTTGATCTGGGACCTAATGTATCGCATCCCCTCTCCTGCTTCTCCATTGGGGAATACGATCGCGACTGCCGCAGATCTAGGTGCTCGCCTTGGTTTGGGGGTTTTCTTTTTCCCCCCTTCCCTTGCGTCTCCTTTGCCCTTGAGCTGCGTTGTGGGCTGTGCTGTGGGCTGCGTCTTGACTGTTTGCCCTCCCTTGATGTTTTGGGAGGGTTTATCACTCAGCGTCGCCTTCTTATTTGCCGGTGCTACAGTTGTTTTTGCCGGCTTTTTGATCTTTCCTCCTTTGGCTACTTCAGCCCAGGATGTGCTCGGCTTGGGCACTGGTGCGCTTTTGTTTTCCTGCGCCACGCCACTTGCCTTACGTGCCTCCTCCTTCTGTTGCGCCTTCCTTCCGAGGGCTTCTTTGAAGGTCAATTTCTTTGCCTTCGTTGCCTCTTTTATTACTTCCACCTTCGTAATGGTGGGGAGTGCTCTTACGCTCCGTTTACCCTTTTGGTTTTCGGGGATCCGCTCCATGACTCCTTGGCATCTCGTGATGAGATTTCCCAAGTTGTTTCGGACTTCTTGCGGGTCCCCTCGTACCACCTCTGCGATCGATACCCCCTCCATAACTCTTCTTACTTCCTCCATTACTCTATCGATCGCAGGTTCAGCCACTACTTTCCTCACCCCCTGCACCGTGGGACGTAAGACCGGTCGCAGTTGGCGTTGGTGGGCCTCTTTGGTCCCCATCTCCTTTTTAAGCCCTTTGTTTGGGGTTTTCCCTGAGCGGGTTGCCGGACCCTGGAACGTTGCTTCCCCGTCCATCGGCTCCCCTCCCGTTTCCTCCTCCCTGTGCGCGTCTGCCTGTTCTCGGCCCTTGCGCTCCAGCTGGCTGTTGAGGTCCTTGATCTGCTCCTCAAGATATCCAATCTTGAATCGGAGCTTCTCAACTTCCTCGGTTTCTGTCTCTTTCCTTCTCGTGGACGAAACTACCGTCGCCGCTGCCCGGAGGTTTTTGGCGCAGGCACGCAGCTCCTTCACAAAGGTTCCTTTCAGATTTTTTGATTTGTCCGCGACCTTGTCCACTACGTTGACGTTTGCCAACATATCGGCTGCTAATTGGGCAGCACTGAGTCCCTCTAACTGTTTTACAGTTTCCTTCTCCGGTGTTACGTCCCTGGGAAGGACTTTAGGGTCTAGGACCTCTCGAAGGGCTTTGGCTTCCGCCTTTAGTTTTTTGACGACCTTCTTATGTTCCAACCTCTTGCGGATTTCAACCCCTTCATATAACAAAGTGGTCGGGGGTCTTCCTCTCTTCCTCTTCCTCCCTGTCGGTCCCACCCATTTTTCCCAGTCCTCGCTTCCGCTCGATTCAGGGCCGGAGTCAGGGTCAGGGACAGGGAAAGGCTTATATGCCTTTTTGGTCGGAGCTTCCGCTCGTTGGTCATCCTCGTTGATCACGTTCCTGCCCTTGGCCTGGCGGCCGTCCACCTTGGGTCCCATGTTTACGAAGGCAGCAAGAGCAGGAGTACTTCCACCCGCTCCCGCAACCCTCGAGCCGCTCGCCTCCACTTTCCCTCCATCCTCTTTTTGTTTTTTGTGGAAATCCATATCGCATATATTTGACTCTTCCCGTTCGCCCATTATGGGACCCCCACCTCGGTGGGGGATCTATCCCG